>NC_045156.1:3367500-3472500 GCF_900700415.2 Clupea harengus
ACACACACACACACACACACACACAAACAGGTGAGAAATGTCATTCCCAGCATGAGCTGTTCGGAAGAAGTTGAGAAGTGGGTTCTTCACGAGGCAGGAGGGGGTCTGCAGCAAAATGGAGACTGCTATCAGTTTCTCCACTGATGGTCATGTCAATTGCAAATGAAGTCCTCTTGAACGACAATTAAGCCATGCAATGACAACATGCAAAGCAAGCCATGAAATTAACATCTAAGTGAGGCCATAAAACATTACAAACTGCAATGAGCTTTACTCCTAGAGTTCACAAACTCTTGTTATATAATTTGCTAAATTGCTAAATTTGCTTATCACAGTAACATTGTCTCCAGTCAGCAACCAGCAACTATTACGAAGCGTCTCTTGAAATACAAATGCTTGTCATTGCAGATCACAACACGCGATAAAGGAACAAAAACATCAGCTTCAGCAGCATTTTTCTGATGTTTTCTTGACACTGCTGGATCAGCTGAGCGTTCACGGGAATCAGATCAAACTGATGGGTCGGTGTTCTGATTTTGAGTGACACATAAGACAACACACTGTGCACACATACACTTTGTCTTGACAACTTGCCCTGGCAGGCAGCTCAGATCATCAGGTTTCCAAGAGTGAGATGTACTGTTCCCCCCCCCCCCCCGTGTAGCAATACCTGATCACGTTTACAGTTTAACCAAAGCTGAACTGAGATAAGTTTAATGTATTAGCATCTGTCACATAGGCACCTGCTATAACCTGCTTTGGCCTTCAAATTCAGTTCCGGTTCACATACTGCCTGACTTGGCACTTCATCGAGCTAATTTATCAGGACAGGTGTAGCCTACAATACAAAGCCAGATCAATGTGGCCATTCCCCCGTACAAGGTCAGCACTCAGTGCTGCCTCATTTCTCTCCCAGAATTCCCTGTTCAGCCTCACACGCAGGCCTTTCTTCAACTGGGCAGGTCCACAGAGGCTTTAGCTCTCGGGGATCAATGAAGGCCAATGGCAGAAATGGCCTTGCAGAGTTTTAATCAACACACGTGCACACAAAGGCTCTGCCTGGAAGTGTTTAAATAGTGGAAATTCAATGACTTTCACAGTCCAGTTGCACCAGAAAGGGTATTTAGAGGTTAGTCTTCTCAAACATGGTTCCATCAAAATAAAAATCTCTCTTTATTTACATTAATGACTTGCTCGTGGAAATGATTAAAATGCTGCAGTGCTTATTCCAGCTCTGAATTCGTAACCCCTTGGGAATACAAAACATTAAAGTGTGTTTCTTTCTCCCACATTTATTCTGGCTATGCAAGAGGTCTGAATTCATGCAATTAGCCAGACGTGGTTGAATCATAATGAAGGTATACAGACGTCCTTCCAGCTCCCCGTAAAATGAATACAAACTTTCCTGAAGTCCCGTGCGACCGCCAGAGCTAACTTTCTGCCGCTGTTTGTTTTCACACAGGGCTAATTACCGCTGAATTTTTTTAATGGTGTCTCTGGCCTCATTCCAAAACTCATTTCAGGCTTCTTCAAAGGTTTACATTCCCTCAGCCACCTCTGGCGAGATCGGAGCAGGGCGGTGTGTATGTGGTGTGTGTGTGTGTGTGTGTGTGTGTGTGTGTGTGTGTTGAGGGGGCACTTCGTATTTACCGGCTCCCTGTTAATGACGCTACACTGTCAGCTCTCTCTCCCATAGGCCTATTACAGCGAGCGGAGAGTCCTGCTCCAGATTCAGTGGCCATCTCCCCTCGCAGTGCTAAATGGGCTCCCTGGCCACCTCTGAGTGTCATTACAGGCCAGACTACATTCCCTCAGAATGCAAAATGAGGAGAGGGACGGAGTCTTGTTATTGACACAGGCTGTTGCAGTCTAGACTCTGGCTGAGGTACTGTAGGTACTGACCGAAGAGAATGCGAGGTGTCTCTGTATTGAAAATGGCCGCTAACATTTTCACACTAAAAAACAAACTGACCAAACTGAGACAACTTTATTCATTAGTTTATTTTCCTTATTTTCCTTTATTCCTTAGTTTATTTTCCTTATTTTCCTTTATTCCTTATTTTATTTTCCTTTTAATTCCTTTTATTAGTTTTTCTTAACGAAAACACACTTTCTAATAGCTGTGACATTCACGTTTTTCCAGTGTACATGACTTGGGACGGAATGGTCTAATATTATATAACGTGATATTACATAAGTAGCCTATGTTCAACACAAGTGCACTTGTGTTCACATAAGCATTGGCGGGTGAGTCGACATCCTCAAACAACCGTGGCACTTTACAGGCCTCTTACAGATGCTTTGTTTGACATGTGCAATCAACCACATTTAATGTGGGTTAATGAGTCCTTATGTGGATTAGGCCAGAACTGTGTGCAGCACGTTAGGGTTGCCCCTGTGAAACTGTGATTCAAACACTCTGAAAACTAACTACAGCAAAGTGGAATATCTCCTCTAAGTGTGTGTTTTAACGAGCGGCTGCAAGAGATGCATTCAAAATAGTCTCCTTGAAAAATCCTGTAAATCCTGCGTTTGCTGTAAATGTAGGGTATGTTATGGTTTATGGTATGCATCTCACATCGTTGAACACTGACAATGTCCTTGATGGAGAAGATTGAGCAGACTCTTGGTAATGAAAACTCGAAATGCCATACATTTTACGAGGATTATTTATTGTACTGGGGCAATTTCAACCTAAACGTTTCATGTGACCTCAAACATCCATTCTGACAGATCGTCCCCGGCCTTGAGGTGAACAGAGACTGACATTCAGCATTTCTTCAGCGTAACCTCATCAGTTGGTTCAATGCTGTTATCCGTTAGCTTCATATTTGGGCCGACCGCCATCAACAGCTACAGAACACACGTGAGGAGTTCAAATGCCAATAGCCAATAACACAATTTGCTTATAATCTGACAACGATCTCTATTCAATAGTATTTGAATGGATCTAAACATAATTAGCATTTGTCGTCTGATGTGGGACAGACATGTTCTGACTTTGGTCCGAGTCTGACCGCTGACGAGAGCTCAGACTGAAGTGCATCAGCCTGGCATTAGCTGCCATTAGAGGTTTCTGTGTTTGTGATATGCCTACGTTTGTACTCACAAATACACATAAAGAATAATCGGTGGTGTTGGACCCATTTGTCCCTTTTTGGTGTTTAATTTAGGAGCCTGATTCCTCCCGCAGTCTCACTCAGGCAGTGACACCTTGACTTTGGGATGCAATGGAATAAAACACAAACTAGTCAAACTAAATTACCTCTTAAACTCAGCCATTAAACCCCAGTATACGACATGCCTGGCACTGACCTAGGGTGGTGCGCATGTAGGACAAAGCAATATTTCTTATTGCCTAACTTAATAGATGCTCCTCAGCAAAGGCTCCTGTTTAAATCACACGTGGCTGTTATTGCCTCCGTCGGGAACCCAGATAGCCAAGGGATTAGACCCTGGGTTGTTTTCGACGAGGGAGCCCTCGCAATCCATTACACCCAAATGAGTCTCTCGGTAAATACATTCCATGAGAATTATGCAGATGGGGGGAAAAATGGCAGCATAAGCCACTGGTCTTGCAGTAATAACCCATTTCATGAATAAGCAATGTGCTTGCCTTCTGGGTTAAGGAGCATTAGAAGTCCCTTCACAGCACAGAGACATTGGATGGAAATCCTGGATGATTCTGAGAAGGATCTTGGCTCATCGACTCCATTATGTCACGTAAAGTCACAGGTGATGTCGAATACTCCCTGCATGTGCTGACCGCAGGGATCTGGGGACATCGGTGTGCAGATGGTACATCAAGATGTGTTGGGTAACTATGTGTGGTGACCAGAGGTGTACAGAGATATCATTATCTGTATCTGTTCAACCAACAAAATGATCTGTCTCTGTATCTGTATTTTGATAGAAGGCTGGCTGATACATACAGCATGTTGCATCTTAAACAGATATTATATTTTTTTAAAATATTTTTTATATTTCGACTGTTTTTAAAAATAGAGGAAATGAAAGGAACAGTATGTAGTTTTTATACTCTTACCTTTACAAGCGTGTGCAGGTACCTATGGTGCAACATGGCAGGTTCCATGAAAGAGGACCCACTCCTTATGTAGATACAAATGGCTCATTCTAGGCTATCAAAAAACACAACGATTCGTAGTCACAGGTAATTATACATCAAACAATTATAATGAAAACGTAATTATATCATTATATTCCATTTCTACTAATAGATGCCACTAAAAACAACACACTGTACCTTTAACACATACAGCTAAAAACTACAGGTTCTCAGCTTCATTTTGATGTATAGGATGCGGAGGTTTGACAGAAATGCATCTCGTTCTCCTCCTCAATGCGAGAGTTTCCCTGAGTGATAGTTGGGAACAGTCAGCTCGATGCGCTGACTCAGTGAGGGTCAGTACAGAAAATAGCGATCATCTTTCAATAATGTGTAGTAAATGGAATGTCTAGTTAATTAAATAAGTCCTATGTTGCAAATTGAACATATGAATCGATAGTGAAATGAACGCACAGATATGTCAATCATGGAGCTGCCTTTTTCCCCCAAATAATAACGAGCAACTTCAGGTAGAACAAATATTTCCAGTAAGTTTCCACCACATTATTTTTGCTTTTCCGAGTGATGTAAATAGGGCTTCGGATTCAACGACTAGAGGTTTACATTTACATTTAGTCATTTAGCAGACGCTTTTGTCCAAAGCGACGTACAAGGGAGAGAACAGTCAAGCTAAGAGCAATAAAAAAGCATGGTGTAACAATAAATACTACTTTACATGAGAATTAGAAAAACAACAACCTAGAAAAGAGGAAAAAGAAGTGCAGGAATGTAACTGCTGAAGTGCAAGTTAAGCGCTAGTCAGGTGCCAGTTAGGAGGGGAGGTGCTCTCTGAAGAGTTGGGTCTTCAAAAGCTTCTTGAAGGTAGAGAGGGACGCCCCTGCTCTGGTAGTACTAGGCAGTTCGTTCCACCAACGTGGAACTACAAATGAAAATAGTCTGGATTGCCGTGCTTGCACGGACGGCAGTGCCAAACGACGCTCACTAGACGAGCGCAGCGTCCTGGGTGTAACATTTGCCCTTACAAGAGCATTTAGGTAGGTGGGAGCAGAACCAGTAAGCACTCTGTAGGCAAGCATAAGTGACTTGAACTTAATGCGAGCAGCTACTGGCAGCCAGTGGAGCTCGATGAGTAGCGGGGTGACGTGTGCCCTTTTCGGTTGGTTGAACACCAGACGCGCCGCCGCGTTCTGGATCATCTGTAGTGGTTTCACCACGCAAGCCGGCAGGCCCGTTAGGAGGGCGTTGCAGTAGTCAAGGCGGGAGCTCACCAAGGTTTGCACCAGCAGCTGGGTGGCATACTGGGTTAGGTACGGCCTGATTTTGCGGATGTTGTATAGCGCAAAGCGGCACGACCTGGAGACAGAGGCGATGTGGGCCGTGAAGGTCAGTTGGTCATCAATAATGACCCCGAGGTTTCTTGCTGTTTTGGATGGAGCAAGAGATAAAGAGTCAGTATTGATCTTGATGTTGTGGTGGATGACCTGTTTGGCTGGGAAGACCATCAGTTCCGTTTTGGCCAGGTTCAGCTGAAGGTGGTGATTTTTCATCCATATGGATATATCAGCGAGACAGTCCGAAATCCGCGTCGAGACCGTGGTGTCCTCAGGAGGGAAAGACAGAAACAGTTGAGTATCATCGGCATAACAGTGGTAGGAAAAACCATGCGAGCGGATGATAGGGCCCAACGAGGTGGTGTAAATGGCAAAGAGAAGTGGTCCCATCACCGAGCCTTGGGGCACCCCAGTGGTGAGGCGGTGAGGTACAGACAGCTGACCTTGCCATGACACGTTGAACGAGCGCCCAGTGAGGTAGGATTCAAACCAGGAGTGCGCATTGCCAGAAATGCCCATACTTGACAGTATGGACAGAAGGATGCGGTGGTTGACTGTATCAAACGCAGCTGATAAGTCAAGCAGGACGAGAGCCGAGGATTGAGCTGCTGCTCTAGCTGTTTTTAAGGCCTCCATTACAGACAACAGGGCTGTTTCGGTGGAGTGACCGCTTTTGAAGCCAGACTGGTTCGGATCGAGGAGATTGTTCTTTGACAGGAACTCGGTGACCTGTTTGGAAGCTGCCCTCTCAATGGTTTTAGATAGGAGCGTGAGAAGTGAGACCGGTCGATAGTTTTCCACCTGAGTGGGATCGAGAGACGGCTTCTTGAGCAGCGGCGTTACCCGAGCCACTTTGAAAAGAGAAGGAAATGTTCCAGAATTAAATGAAGCATTAATCACCTGTGTTATTGCCGGTAAGACGGCAGGCGATATGGCTTGAAGGATGTTGGATGGGATGGGGTCCAGCGGGCATGTAGTTGGACGGCTACCTGTTAGGATTTTGGAGACCTCACTCTCGCTGAGAGGGATGAAAGAAGGAAAAGATGAGCTATTGACGGTTGCGCCCTTAGGGGAGGGGGACAGTTGGTCGAACTGTTGCCCGATGGCTGCCACTTTCTCTGTGAAAAAGGAAGCAAAGTTATCAGCAGTGAGGTGGTGGTGGTGAGGTGACACAGTAATCAGTGTAAAGTAGACTTTAAAATACATCAAATACAGCCGAGCAGGTGCTATGATACACATGGCTCTTGTTTCCTTTAAATGTGACATGTTTATCGTTTAGTGGAATCTGATTAATGCCTCCTACCAGGAAAGATGACAATCTCACAAAATCATCCGCAAATGGAAATTGATGACATTTCCAGTGACCTGCCAGTGGATAAGTACATGTCATTAAATATTTGAAGACATCCCTTTGGCAGGAAATTAATCTGAGGATAGCATCACACTGTTTTGAAATGCATGGAAGCGTTTGATTGAATAATAAGATCATTTCACAAGGTCATAATCTCGAACACCTATTCTCTGACTCCAATAGTTAACAAAGAAATAACTTTGTTTGGCTGCAGTGTTACACTGGCATCAGCAGCATGTGACAGTGTTGATACTGTGTGGGTTGGAAATATTTTACAGAAAGTTTAAAGCTCGGCGTTACTACAGTATTCTGCTTTCTCACAGACATCTGTTGCAGGGGCAGTGAAGGGAAGAGAGAATTTACAGCAAAAGTCACCAGGCTCTCTATCATTCATGAGACTAGTAGAAAATGGCAACACACACACACACACACACATATATATATGTTATGGTGCAATCACGCACACATTAAGCAGACATACCTTTCTGATCTGTTTCCCTGTCTCACTGCCTCACTGAAGGCAGTCTCTATTCAATTCAATCATGTCTTCCATACTCCACTTCCTTCTCTCTCTCTCACTCTCAGTGTGCTACACCCATTGCTCTAATTCCATTTCCCTTGCCCTGAATCCCCTGTGAGACCCTTAATTGAGAATGAGAATTAATGTCTGTGTCAGAAATTCCCCATTGTAGAGTATGTTTCATTCGTCTCCCCTACCATAAGAGACTAAGTGATTGAATTGAGTTACTACTTACTAGTTGAATTAAAAGCATCTTTCTGCTTCCTGTGAAAGGTGTAATTGACTGTGATTCAAGGATTTATTTATTCATAACTTCATAACAAAAAGAACATCAGATTTGACGAAGGCATGGCTGACATTTTCCAGTGAGGCAACAGTTGCATGTTGCAGACACAGCTTTTCCTTGGACAGTGATGCCAAAAGGAGCCTTCTGACATGGCAATGTTGCGTAATGTTTTGACAAGATACTCCATGATGATGTAACACGAAGGCTGTCAGTCAAACCATTGCACTCTACTGTCATATGAGCTGTAATCATAGGGGGTGATTTGATTTCTGTATCAAGCTAAAGAAGATGTAATATTTTTGTATTAAGTGTTTCTAGTATTTTATGTTACTTTTATTTTAGTTTTGAAGAGCAATTGTTCAAACAAAGGAATATTTCCTTATGGGCGGGAGGGAGGGGGGAGCCTATTATGCGCATTGCTGGGCTTATCTCCCGATGGCATAATTAAGCCTTATCAGTTTGGTTCAGTGGAATAGCCTATTCCTTCACACAGAGACTGAAGCCACTAGTAAAAGCCGAGAGCACAGCATTTGTGAGAAACTCCAGGGGGACGTCACGTGATGACTGCATGGTTCACACATTCTGGTGATAATACTGTAGAAGAGAGCGATTTCACAAGAGCTCTCACAAACACACACACACACACACACACACACACACACACACACAGAGAGAGAGAGAGAGAGAGAGAGTGAGAGAGAGAGAGAGAGAGACAGAGAGAGACAGAGAGAGATAGAGGGTGAGAGAGAGACTCACAAACACTAAGATTGCTTGTCAAGGCAGGCAGCCCAGTGCATTTCTGCCTGCAGTAGCGTCCGGATGCTAATTTGTATGCGGACAATTTCTTTGCGGACACTGGCATGTGTTTGCCATAGCAACAGAGTGGTGGAGTCCTGCTGTGAAGAGTTTTTTTTTTCCCTTCTTTATCAGGCTCACTGGAGGCAGCCAGAAAGAGGAATAGAGCGAGAGAGACCGAGGGAGGAAAGATGAGAAAGGGAGAACAAACGCGGATCGCCGTGCGCCTCCGAGCTTGTCGCCAGGAATTACTCCTCGTTTAGGATCCCCTCCGCCGCCCGTGACATCAGCCGACGAGTAGCCTGGAGGACGAGGAAGAGGAGGAGGAGGAGGAGGGGGGTGGGGGGGTCATGTTTGCAGTCATCAGACATCTGGAATTCCCCTTCCGACACGAGAGACAAATGGAATGGATGCTGGAATTTCGCTCGTCCCGCCGCGCCATGCCGGAGCCTCCGCGCCACGGATCCTTTTTTGTCTGAGACGCAGGCTGCCTCCGCTCTCCCTGTCTCTGTCAGGCGCGCTCCAGCCACTACGGGTTAACCCTGAGACTTGACCAGCCTGCAACCCTTCACCCCTCCACTCCCCCTAACCTCCTCGCTCTCTCTCTCTCTCTCTCTCTCTCTCTCTCTCTCTCTCTCTCTGTTGCTCTCTTTCTCTGTCGCTCTCGTGCTCTCTGCCATCCTCCTTTCCCCTGCTTTGCTAGCTTCTATTTACCTCCACTGGATAATCTCCCCTCCCTCACACACACACACACACACACTCCCTCTCTTTCTCCCTCTCTCGTTCTCTCTCTCTCTCTCTCCCCCTCCCTCCCACCCACCTCTCTTCTATCTCTCCTCCCCTCGCTCTCCTTCAAAGCCAGCAGTGTGCTGCTCCGCTCCAGTCTGCCTGCTACATGATCCCTCGGAGAGCAGCAGCGTTTGGCGTCTCGCTCCAGCCGCTCCACGCGCCTGCCCGCCTCCACCTCCGCGCCTGTCTCCCTCAGTTGGCCAGCGGGATGCTCAGGGAGCACGGGCACTGACTCCTTCCTCCTCTCCTCGCGCTCCCCCCCCCTCCCTTCCCCTCCCTTTCTCTCTCCTGCACTCCTACCCTCTTGACCCCTTACCCATCTCTCATCCCCTTTCCCCTCTGCGTCCACCTCCACAACTTCCCTCTTCTCTCTCTGTTTCTCTCCTCACTCTCTCTGTGTCTCTTCTCTCCCTCTCCCATCCCTATCTCTCTCTCTCTCCACTCTCTCTCCACTCTCTTTCCCCCCACCCCTCTTGACCATGTTGTCATGTGTCTGCTGGCTCCAGACGTTCCTCGCCCTGCTCGCCTCCGTGCTCCTGACACTGGGGCAAAACTGTCCGTTTAACTGCCTGTGCCCAGACCCACACACAGTGGACTGCAGCGGCAAGGGCCTGACGCGTCTGCCGGATTCCATCCCGCTGGACGTGCGCCGCCTGCTGCTCTCTGACAACTGGATCCAGCGCATCCCCGCTGACTTTCTGGTGCTCTACAGCGACCTGGTCTACCTGGACCTGCGCAACAACTCGCTCTCGCACATCGAGCCCGGCACGCTCAGCACCTCTTCCCGCCTGGTCTTCCTGGACCTGGGCAGCAACAACCTGACAGAGATCCCCAAGGGGACGTTCGGGGAGTCGCGCAGCTTGATCAAGCTGCGCCTGGGCAACAACCCGCACCTGAGCATGGTCAATGAGGACGCCTTTCTGGGCCTCACCTCCCTGCGGGAGCTGGAACTGGAGCGCAATGCCCTCTCGGGCCTGGAGGTGGGGGCACTGAGCCAGCTGCCCTCCTTGCGGTTGGTGAGGTTAGAGGGCAATCCTTGGGTGTGCAACTGCAACTTCGCCAGCCTGTTTGCTTGGCTGATGGAAAACCTGCACAAGCTCCCTAACGGTAAGTTCAACTGCATCCCATAACTTCACCTGCCTCGAAATAGCAAACCAAAAATATCACCGCCACATTCACTCATGTGTTTCTTAGTTCTTGCCTTCAAAAGCATTTCACATGACTTGTCACATTTCTACAGCTATAGCGGATCATCATGTGTCCTCCGGCATGGTTCTCTGGTTTGTTTTTGTTTGGCTCGTACAAAGAGGAACCCCCTCCTCTGTTCTAATTTGGGCTCATCCTTTCCCCACCACTGGGCATTGTCAGTAATAAAGGACAAATGAGCTGTGGACTCAGAGTGGGCTCCCTTGTGGGAGATCTCTCCACATTCGTCCATCCCTATAGGTTGAAAGCCCCCCCAGCCTCGTCACGACTTACGTTTAACAGTCCGATCAGGAGTGTGTTTCGTGATTTTGCACACATGCAACACGCATGCCAAGCACCCGCCATATTTCTCCCTGAGGCACTTTGTGTATGTTTATTCGTGTGTTTGTGTACTCGCCCTGTCTTTTTCTGCAAATGTGTGTGTGTGTGTGTGTGTGTTTGTGTTGTGTTTATGAGCTAAATGTGTGTGTGACTGTGTGTGTTCACACACACACACAGTCACACACACATTTAGCTCATAAACACAACACAAACACACACACACACACACACACACATTTGCAGAAAAAGACAGGGCGAGTACATGTGTGTTAGTTTTTTTCAGGTGTGAATAAATATAGCCCAGTTACATCTATGCCGCTTCAATGGCTTGAGTAATAGGAGAAACCCCCAAGAAAAGCCCCGACCGCCCACTCATCCCCACTGGCCGCGAGCTGGATCCAGGCAGCCCTGGCGTTGTGTTGCGTTTCGTTTCCGCTCCGATTGGCTCGGCTCAACTCGACTGGGGAATGGCACTAACATGTTGGCAGGGCTCAGGCGATTGTCTCAGGAACACTTGCTAAAACACACATTAAAAATGGTGAGAGAGGGAGAGGGAAAGAAAGAGACAGAAAGAGAGAAAGAGAGAGAGAGAGAGAGAGAAAAGAAGGACAAAGAGGATCACAGAGAGCTCCCAAAGGACAGGAGCCACAATGGGCTGAAATCTGCTTACAAGGAGATCATTCGTTTCGCAGACGAGCTGCATCCTCATTTCCTGAGAAATGTGCACACTGTGCTTCCAGAATGGAGGACAGTTTCTAAGATAGCTTGCATTCGCCTATATGTGGCTCCCTGTTGAATGTATGCAAATTGTAAATCATCTTCTGTTTGAACATTAAACCATCAATAGATACTCTTGCCATCCTTGGGTCTCTGCCCTTGAAATTTCAGGGACCTTTACATCTAATTATTCAGTCCAGCAGGCAGGCTGTCTGGGGCAGTGTCCCTCTTTATGAGAAGTCAAGACGTCTGTCAGACATCTGTCTGCTTTTGTCGTTGGGTACCAAAAAGGCAATCCTTGGCAAAAGAGAAAATACATCCCAAATGATAAAGTCATAACAAACATAAGTTAATAAGTGCGGTACATAAAGAAGTAACCCAGCTGTTACTGTGTCTGTGCCAAGAATTTTAAATGACACAGGAGGCGTGTAATATCATGCGTAGTCTACCTAAAACTTGGGCAGTGACAGTAGACTGTTACATGAGCTCTGTCCATTTTTAAAAGCCACGTCCCTGTGGGGATGAAGAGAAATGGATTCCTTGAGTAACCTCAATTCTGAAACCCGTGCAACCTTGGGAAATCTGGCAGCTTCCCAAGGCTCTCCCCTTCATTTTCTGGGTATGGAAATTCAAATCCCCATCCATGTTTATTTGCAGTGGGGCATGGATGGTGTGAGACAAGCCATTTATTTTTAAAGGCTTAGTAATATGTTGGCTGCCAGCATATTTCATGCAAGGATATTGCTGGATAATATTCTTAGTAGTCCCATGGCTACTGTTACTGCAAACCTGCAGAAACAGAAACAGATCTGTGCCGCCCACAATCTGCCCACAACTTATCTCTGCTACCCATGTAACATATGGCAATGCCATCCTGCCCTGCATTCAAATTCCAAGCACTTTTTTCATGGAGGCTGTGTTGCTGAAATGCAGTTTTGGTGGAGCAGACTGGAAATAAGCAGGAAGGCACTGGCAAGGGCCGTCAAACCCATCCTGGCGGGCACAGCGCACACATTTCATCACTAGTCTCGGACGCCACTGGGCGAGGGCCATAGTGAATTAACTTGGCGGAGGAGAGCCAAGCTCACGTCAGCAGCTGCCGTGGCGGCAGCAGAGGCACTCTAGAAGCGGCGAGGCAGAGCCAAGGCTCCGGCACGCTTGCCAACTGCCGTACTCTCTGTCCGGCCGGCCGGGCCGTCGGCGGCGGAGCTGCACTCGTAAATTGAGGCTGAGCTACGGCGGGAGAGGATGCGCCCCGCTCCGTGTCACGTGCGGCACTTATTTCCACATCAGTGGGCGATTAGGAGCCCCGGGCCCTTCAGTGTGACTGGTCAGCACCGCCCTCACTGTCCTCCCATTAATTAATAAACCATTTCTGACCTTTCCACCGCAAGTTACACATCCTGTCCTGCATTCATTCATTACCATATAACCACATAACATATGCATATGTTGTTATGCATACCTTGTCCCATGTGATACGGGACGTGGGGAGTATAGCCTCAGACTGTTGCAAATATATATGGACTATGCAGTATATCCTACTGTGGAACAGGAGTGTTCACATATTCTTAAGCATCTAGTGGAGAGAATAAAGGATATGGATGCCTTTTCCTGACTCTAACACAAAGTCTTAAAGGCCTCAGTCATGACCATTATTTACAGCCCACTGAATCAACAAGTGTGTTGTCTGTTTTGACTGTCTCCATTAAAACGTCTAGTCAGACATATGTGTCTCGATTTACATTTTATAGCCGTGCGGTTGGAGGGAGATTTCAGTGTGTTAGCCCTAAATGAGATTCTATCATGCTGGCAAATGCCCTTGATTTCCTATGCATGAATGCAGCAGAGCTATCACCGGGAGAGGAGAAAAACAACATAACTCTTTTATTTCCCCAAGCGAGTTTAGTGAGGTGCACATCGATCATCATAGCACCAATTCTAAGACCCCATAAACGAGATGCTTCTGGCGTGAGAGAAAGATTACTCCGAAGTAACAACAGAGAAATGTGGGCGTTTGTGGGGAACCTGTGGAAAAAAGGAGATCAACAAAGTGTTCCAGAGAGCTTAATAAAGAGGTAGAGGAGGTGTTGAGCACAATTTGGTAAGTCCTGATACAGCAGCCACATTACAAGGCATTACTGTTGTTGTAGTAAACAAACTAAGTGGGTTTAATGGACCTATGTAATCTAGCCAACAAGAAAACACTGCATTATAGGATTATCCAAGTGAAGGACATAAGTAGGCCAGTAATAATGCCATACTGTATTTAACTCGTATTATGTATTTGAAGCCAAGCTTATAAAGCAGTACTGTATAAAACAGCCTATATATGATTATTTATAAGTGCTGATAAGTTGAAGATAGTTAAACAACTATTCCAGGTCTGAATTCATTAAGTAATGAAAAAAATCAATTTAGGTTGAAGCACAGTGTTATTACTTTTGTCACAAGTGTATGAGAGAGAGGGAGAGAAAGAATGTGAATTCAGCCATGTGCCATCATTTTAGAACATAGGACTTCCAAAGCTTTAGAAAGGTTCCTTTAAATCAGAAAAAAAATCAGCTCCCTATTCCTCTTCGTGGTCTTTAGACCAGACATTCAATTCTGGAGGATCTATGGCCTGCCAGTGAGGAGGGGGCGTCATCTTGGGTCCCCTCTGAAAGTGGATTTTCATCCAAGAGTGAGCATTGGTGATTACTTACCACAAGAAACGACCACATCTGTCTTGGCCTGCCGCAGAGGACCCTGATATTCTCTGCAGGCCTAATCTGATGATGGATGCCCAGTGTAGGCCATTCACAAACATTTAGGCAAATGAAGACCTTTCGGCTGCTTTGATTTACTGTATGATATGATGGAGAGAGGGAAAAAAACAATACATGCATATATATCAGAGTATCTTCAGCAGGATTAAGTTGAAATACAGACTCGTTTTAGTAAAGATTACAATTATGTGAGTGCATAGAGATATACATAAGACGCTAGTGTATAGGAATTTTTGCTACAAAGCATTATTCTCTTTCTCCATGTATATTCAATAGAGAAAGCAATTGAGACCGTACTTCCTTATCAATGATTTATTAGTTGGCTTTTCACTGCACTCAGGGCGCTGTGCTTCCTCCACGGCCCTCTGACAGACAAGGGCATGGGAGAGTAAGTGTATTCATATGTTCTAGCTGTATATTCATGTCTCTCTCTCTCTCTCTCTCTCTCATGTATGTGTGTGTGCCTGTGCCTGTGCCTGCGTGCGCACGCGCGTGCGTGCGTGTGTGTGTGTGAAACAGCGCTGTCTCATGACCACCATGCATGCAGTGACAGATGGGCACTCATTTGGAGAATGAGGGTCGCCTGATAATCTTCTGCCTGTGCATCTGGGGGTTTCATGAAAATAAATGAGACCATTACAGTCAACCCTTTATGCCGCTCTGAAGATAACTGCTGTAAAATGAGTCAATTCTGCACCCGGCTAATGGATCGGATTCAAATATATATGTATAATTCGCCAGGCAGGCCTATCGAATTCATTAAGAGTAATCGGGCTCTAAGGTTCCGAAGCCTACCGCCTCTCTCTGTTCATGTGAGCGGGCAGAGGCATTTGGGTAGGTCAGTGCTCCGACCCTTGCCACCTGTGTTGTGCTAGGATTACCGTTGGAGGCTTGGGTTTGTTGGAGGCTTTGCTTACTATGTAGTGTGGCCACATCCTGCCTGTAGCTACCAGAGACATACGCCGACACCCACATGCTGTATCCACACACACACACACACACACACTCTCATGCTATACACATCTATGGCTTGTCGCCCACATGCTGATTTGCCAAACATAGGAAATCCAAGGATTTTAATGGATTTAATGCATTTTGTGTAGAAGATGAGCGATAGAGCTGGGTCTAGACTGAAAAAAAAAACAGAACAGGGTAGTGACAAAAACAATTGGCAACACCTGGGAGATGTGGGCACAATTCAATATGTTGGCTCAGATTGATGTTGTTAGGTAGGAAGGATAATGTGCCCCCACGCATCTGCTTTAGGGATTTCCGTCAGTACCTGCACTGACTGCTATGAATGTTTCAGGGGGGAAACGAATGTAAACATGATCCACTGCTGTCATTGCTGCTCCTGGGTTAAGGATGGACAACGTGCATCCATAATTCAGAGCCACGCTGTGTTTTTTTTTTCTGCCGAGTTAAGTTGCTTGGGTAACCAGAGCTCTAAAACGGCCAGAGTCAAAGGTGAGGGCGAGACTTACTCCCCTCCCCCAAAGCGTGCAGAGGCCTGGGGTGTCCGTGATCCGCGAGCAGTGCGACTGACTGGGAGAATAAGAGTTCATGTGACATGCCAGCGCATCACCTCTCGTGCACTCTCCAGTTACTTTCCAGTGATCAGTTAACAGCTCGAAACCACTCACAGCTATAACAGACACACAGCAAACAGCAAAGTCCAGGCAAGACACCCTTACCACAGGTCCCTAATGTGTTGTGCAGAGGAGGTAGCAGAAGTTTATCCTCAGTTTAGCTGTAAGCCTCACCACAGGGCCTTAAAATGGCCTGCCTTTTGTTTATTTGATTTCCCAGTAAGACCTCTCTGCTCCCTCATCTAATCAACCGTAAGACTGTATTTTGGATCCAAGGAGAGCAAGGCATCATTTTGTATAGATGTCTCCAAATCTATACTCTCTCTCGGAGCCGACAGATGTTCCTCCTAATTTTGCAGTGCTGTAGTGTGTTATGGATTTATTATTGCATCCATTGAGTGCTAATTCATCCGTAAAATTACATGGTGAGAAAAACAAAACAAGAAGCTTCACATGCCCTTGCCGGTGGGAGAATTCACTACAAAATAACACAATATAAGCCATTGCCTCTGTTCCATGGGGCAGGATAAGTAAGTAATCATACCACACAAGTGGGGTTAATGTCTACAGAAGTAGGTCCTAAATGCATTTTGTGTGTGTATGTAAAGCGTTGGTGGCATGTTTTTGTGCCTCTTTCACCCCGTGGAGATCAGAGCGTCATGGCATAATGATGTGACTGTGTCCCTGAGTACCCCCCCAACACACACACACACACGCACACCATGTGAAAAACCCCTCCTGGTTTGAGTATCTCACCCTCGGCCCTCGCTGTCGCAGACACACTCATCACTCTGTGCACTCACAGACCTCATGCCCTCTCTCTGGGATCATGCTCCCCTCTCCTCTGTCACGGAGGGGCTTCTCCTACTGTGTCTGCATGCCGTCACAGTAGGTTTTTACTGCACGCATGCAGCAACCAGGTCAGACATATTTTGAGATCATGTGTCATGCTGGAAAGGATGGAGAGAAAACAAAGTATTCATGAAAGGAGAGAATGCATTCTAAAAGCCTTGGCGTGTTAAAAGTGAACAACAAAATGTTGTGTTTGTTTGTTTGTTTGTTTGAGGAATGATCTGAGCTCTCTGCCAGCATGTTTAACTCCTCTATAAACTTTTTGTCCTCAAGTGTTCCTTTCAAAATCCTGAGGTATCAAGGGACCCGTGATCTGAGTGCCTCATTCCATTCTCATTGAGTTTTTTTGTCAGAATTGTACACTAGTTCTGTTCTGTACTGTCACAATTCTATCCCTCAGATAACTAGTCACATGCTTTGAATCAGCCAATCTGAAAGGCTGGAATAAGGTTTTCCACATCCACATAGCTTTACATCAGGGAACTATTGGCTAAATCTTAAACCTACATCTACCGATACCTTTGAAGGTTTTTTTTACTATTTCAACTCCAACTTCAACTCCATAGTTGATAGATCAGCAACAAAGAATATCTGCCCTTACTTACAGGGCAGTCATGCCCCCCGAGACCAAAAAGATTTACTATCCTGAAAACCTGTAGATAATTAAATGCAAGTTGTACAATTACATCCTAGGCCATAGTCATGTTATTGTGTATATAAAACCACCTGTTCTAACACAGATATTGTCCATGTTGACTGGTCAATACTTTAATCAATCTTAATTGCAGATGCCAGCATGCTAATAGAAGGCAGAGAGGAGTGGGAGGCGGTGAGAAGTTTCCAATAGCCCGCCTGTGATTGCCAGCTAGATCAATCAATCACGGCAGGAGTCAGGGGGACAAGCCCCAGATAGGCCCTCCGTTCTCCCCGGGTGACACTCACCCTGATTGTTATCCCCCTCGGACGCGGTACGTGCCGTAATACTAGCCTGTGCTTAAAAGCTCCCTGGCGGCCCGAGTGGCTGTCTCCTCCCATAAATCTCTCTATCTCCCCATTGTGCCTGAGCGAGGGGGCTTTTCAGCCTTAATGGAGAGTGAGATTGGGATGTGAAGTCAGTTCAATTAAGAAAACCTGGACACAATGAGATTGGAACTGAGGGCTGCACTGGACTGAATTGGGGGAAATATTTCCTGACGGATGTTCAAAGAATTAAGAAGACGGGGACTTGACCTTGCACCGAACACTGGCACAGGAAGTCAGTAATGCCACTTAAGGCAATGATGTGCAGTCAGGGTAGGCAGTGCCAGAAAACCATCTCATACAGCAAATTTATAGAAAATACATCTGTTTACAAGTATACTGTGACATCAAATTCCTACTGTGATATACTTTTATCTTAAAAGTCCATAAATTTGAGAGCAAATTGTCGTGGCTCACAAGCTCACTTCTTTTCAATGGCATGAATAGCCTCTGCTTTCTTCACCACTGCCGTAACGTTGTGGATTTTTGTGTTTGCACAAGCGTCCCTTGTGACGAAATCAATGGAGTGTGGAGAGGCACCGCTTGAGGTGAGCGTGCGCAAAGCCGATCACAACTAACCGTCGGCAAAAAATTCAGCTGTCCACTTTCAAATGTATGTAGTAACAATCTGAACATGTTTTTAGGGGCTACATAATGTGTTTTAAATCAAGTACATCATAAGCTGGCTTATTGGTTCATTTCTCATGAACCAAAAATGTAAATTAAACAGGTGTGTCTAATGATCTCATCTTGATTCAAAGTGGCCTGTAGTGATGTGTAGTGGAAGCATTTTCAGGTGTTCATTAGACTCAAGAGCTAAATATACTTTCTCTGACCCTAGGGTGGCACAGATGAAAGTGCCTGCTATTTGCTAAACTGCTTAAGAATATGCTAATGTTAATACGTTTTCAAGCACTAATTTAAAATAGCATGACTGAGAGCGTGATTTTGATACTTCTACTTATGTAGCCTAAGCTGCACTGGTACTGAGCTGCAGAGAATGGGATACCTTTGCATCCCTGTGCATGCAGAGGAGGGTGTTGACTAATGTTGCGTGACTGCATCAGTATGCCAGTGCAATGATAATGGTAAAGATATAATATCTCCATCTAGGTTACACTGAAACACTGAATGTTCTCGCCCACAGACTTTCTATCTTGTTAATGTTCTCGGATAGGTTTTGAATATACAGTAGTTCTGTCATTTTTTTTGTGAACTGCCTTCATTCACATGTCTGACTTGCAGGGTGAGGGTTAGCGATCCCGTGCCGCTCCGGAGTAACATCTGTGTTTTCTCGCGAAAAATGCATCCAGTTTGAATTTTTGAATGCCCAGCGCCTACCCAAGTGCTGGCCTCACCATGCGCCACTGTTATAGTGATACAAGATCCTTATCCCAGAGACAGGTCACAGAAAGCCTCTGTTCTATGCAAATGTAGGATGATATGAGATCTCTTGACTTCATTGCCTACAGTTTCATCTGAAAGTATTACAACTGTTACTGTCATAACTGTATTAATGCAATATAATAAATAGTGTAATAACAACTGCCAACTTCATTTCAAATGATATAAAGATTTGCATCAGTGCAGTTCAACTGTAATTTGCTCGTTTACAATTACATTCAGGAAACCAGGCTCATCGGCA
The DNA here is from genome assembly GCF_900700415.2 of Clupea harengus. Taxonomy (NCBI): domain Eukaryota; kingdom Metazoa; phylum Chordata; class Actinopteri; order Clupeiformes; family Clupeidae; genus Clupea; species Clupea harengus. The sequence continues at coordinate 3,386,778 of NC_045156.1, forward strand.
CACCTGCAGGTTACACAGACTCTACAGCATACGCATGCAAATGTTTCACAGGGAAGTAGGGCACTCAGAGAGCCCACATCCGTATGCAGCCGTAACATTTATCCTGGAGCTCTGTGTTTACTTTCCTCCATTATCCCCTCACTGGCTTTGAGCAATGAAGCGGTTCTCTTCCCTTCAAATAAATCTCACATTTTCCTGAGAGCTTGATTTACGAGAGCAAGGATGAAGAGCTTCCAGCGCGGGCCCAAAGGGAGGATTGGGTGTCGGTCAGGGCATTCGCTGACACATGTTAGACAGAGGAGTGTCAGCTACCGCGCTACCTGAGCCCCTCGGATCGCTCACCTTGCGGCCGGCCCCAGACACCAGAGCAGCGCCTCCGATCCCCCTCTGCGTGACTCCGTTGGCGCTAGACGGCGAGGAACACAAACACGGCAACAGCAGTTCTTTCCATCGCTCCTCTCAGATGTCTGTGTTTATGTTGTTTGTTTAAACTGTTCTTGGCCGCAGCAAACTGCTTTTCCAGACACCACAACGTGTTCTGCTGTGGTGTGAAAACAAGACTTAACAACTAAGCCGCCCACATGAAGCTGGATGAGCGCTTTTAAAAGAGCTGATAAACCGCAGCGGTTTCGTGAAAATGAGAGAAAAGGTGTTTAAGAAAGCATCCCAGGACAAACCTGGAAAAAAGTATTACGTAACCTGAGAGAGGCGGTGATTTGTGTGATGGCTGTCCAATGTGGCCACTGTAGATCAGACTCATCTATGGCAGGATGCACAGCTGTGCTTATCCCAAGTGTCTACCACACACACACACACACACACACACACAAATGCACACATGCACACACATTGCTTTTCTATCCAGAGGAGTATAAGTAGTGGTGGGAAGTTGGCTAAGGCCTGTTGGATATTGTAAATGAAAAAACCCTCTACCTCTAAACTCTCTACCTAGTGTGGGTGTTAAGCCCATGTCTACAAAACTGGTAACCATCTACACAGATCTGTGTGTAAACATCACGCCAACTTTTCTCTTTAACTTTCTCTTTCTCGTTTACCTCATCTCCTCTGTCTTTGTTGGAATGGTTTTTCGACTCAAAGTGGAAGGTGGGAAATCATTGTTAGCGCGGCATGATCCAGTTGTCAGATCACGCTGCTCCCGTTACATCCCGACAGAGGTGTGAAAGCGACTCACGGCTCAGCCTTGTGATGATGGCACAAAATAATATCAGCTGCTGCTGTCGCTGCTGTTTTATCTTGTGTCAGGCCTGACATGGCCTGTTGGAGGACTGATGATGGCAGTGACTTTTAAACTCAGGGGGACAAACTAACAGCAGCCTCAGATAACCCTTTATTCCTGGTCTTAGGGTAAAGGCACATCCTGATACATACAATTACATAAACTGTACAATAAAAAAAAAATGTAATCATTACATAGATAGATCAATACATAGCTATTGCATACATAAACACCAGAAGACATTTGCGTACACAAGAGAGTAAATGCTTCATATAATATAAAATCTACTTTGCCTTGTCTGGACTACTTGCCCATTAAAGCAGCAATATGGAGTTCTGTTCCAAAACTAGTAAGCTAACTACCTAAAAGGCACGCAAAAAACCTTGCAAACACCACCAACAGCCCAGCTGACACTGATAGGAGCTTGCCAACACACTAACTGGTGTCTTTTGGCAGTATAGCTGGCAATGACATGCGTGTGAAAGCTTTTCTTCCATTTTTGCAAGGGGTTCCAGCCCATTACACAGGTCTACATAGAGCATATCTTGGATAGCTAGTGCGGAAGACACAGGTGTTTATCTGCCCTTCACATGACCATATGCTATCAAAATGAATGTGAGGATGGTACCAAAACTAGTTGCCTATAAAACTATCCTTCAAAAAGTGTCAAATTGTTGCATAGTGTTACTTAAATGCCTGGAGTTTCTTAAGGCAGCGGAGGGTTCCCTAGGGAGGTTGTTCAAGTGCAGTTAATGACCTTGGGCTCTAGTACATGTTTTTATAACCCATGACCTTGGTAATTACCAATGCTAATTGACCTTTCCAGTATGGGGCGCCGTTTGTAAAATGTTGCACGTTCGAAAATCCTGCTCAGTTTTGCTACATTTAGCATTTTCATATGGAACAAAAAGCACGACAATATTCGAATGTCACTTTTTCAAGCATTTAGAGAGAAATTCATGTAAATTCATGCGATAACTTTTCCAAGGATATTTTTTGGCAGTAACACAAAGTTGTTGAATAATATAAATGTTTCATCTAAATGTAAATGTTAAATATAAATGTAAATGTTAAATGTAAATGTAAATGTTAAATATAAACGTAAATGTTCAATGTTATATATAAATGTTAAATGTAAATGTTAAATGTAAATGCTAAATGTAAATGTTAAATGTAAATGTAAATGTTAAATGTTCAGTCTACATGTCAGATTTGAAGACTGAACCTTACAATATTTACGGTAATTGGCTTTCATAGTTTTCACGTCACGTCAGAATTACCAGCTTGCGGGCAAGAAAATACACTCCACAGCTGTCTACCACTGGAATTTATACTGGAACTGACCATCTTTCATTCAAGATTATTTAATATATCCGCTTTAAAATTGTCTGACATAGGTAGTAAAATGCCAGACAGTTGTTGCTCGGTTGGCTGTTCAAATCGGCGAGGAGACAAGCCCGGCTGTTTCCAGCTGATTGTAGACGTCTTCTGGGTCAACTTTTCTCAGGCGGGCAGTAAACTAGCCTTCTTTTTGGAGCTTGCAATAAAAGCATTAACCCTGTTTTGGTCGCCTCATTCATCAGAATAACTACCTAAAACGGGAATAGATCAAGAAATAAAGTCAAGAAACAAAGCATCAACACGATTAAAATTGGATTACCCGGTTTCTGCTCTGAGATTGCGACAAGTACCTAAGCAACTAGGCTAGGCTACTGTATTTTGTCATCCAACTGGTAATACTACAATGCCAGTAGAAAATACTTGGGAAGATAATTTCAGTTGTCATTCGCCAGACCAGGTGGTTGTACTTGTGTTAACCAGGAAATTGTGTAAAATGATAAAGAACAGTGTTGGGTAGGCTAAAGGTTGCTAGCTAACAGCATGTAGCTCGCTAGCTGGTAGCTAGCTATTAAATGGCAATCATCTTTGCTCTGATAATGAAGATGTTTATTAGTTTTCACCTTCCAGACGACATCGTTATTAACCCATCCCCTTCTGAAAATTAAATTACTATCTGTGCTTTTGGTAGGCTTTCAGTTTTTGAGGTGTGTAGGGGGACGGATTTTCTATTAGATATATGTAAATATCTCCAAACTGGAGCTCAGGCAGGGATTTCTACGACGTTACAGAAATACAAATATCAGCGGGTGCAGTAAAGGGATCACAGGTTCCCAAAATGTAATTTTTTTCTAGATATCTCTGTCTGGCTATTGTGGTATGATCTGTGTTTGATGGCGATCGTAATTGAGTAGGTTGCACTGCTCGACGATGTCCACTGTTGGTCGACACATTTTGCCCGCAAGGTATCCCTGGTAGTGTTACTGAAAGCTATGAATTACCGTAAATATTCTAATGTTCTGTCGTCAAGTCTGACATGTAGACTGAACATTTACATTTACATTTACATTTACATTTAACATTTACATTTAACATTTACATTTAGCATTTGATATTTGTATTTACATTTAACATTTACATTTAACACTTATATTTAACATTTATATATAACATCGAACATTTACGTTTATATTTAACATTTACATTTACATTTAACATTTACATTTATATTTAACATTTACATTTAACATTAACATTTAGATGAAATATTTATATTATTTAACAACTTTGTGTTACTGCCAAAAAATATCCTTGGAAAAGTTATCGCATGAATTTACATGAATTTCTCTCTAAATGCTTGAAAAAGTGACATTCGAATATTGTCGTGCTTTTTGTTCCATATGAAAATGCTAAATGTAGCAAAACTGAGCAGGATTTTCGAACGTGCAACATTTTACAAACGGCGCCCCATATTCCAGTCCTTTCCAATCAATGCACCCCATTTATCCCACCATCAGTGTAGTACAGAACATAGTGTCAACGATAAATCACGGAAAAGTTTCTTAAGCAGGTCACAGTTCCCGGAGGTCAGATATGCTGCTCCTGATGTTGGAATATTGATTTTTTTTTCCGCCATACTCCAACAATCTGGGTCTGTCCTTTGCCCCTGAGCAGATGGAGAAGTTAATGAGTCAAACCTGAGCATATGTTCAGCAAGCTAGCTTTGAGATAGGGGCGAGACGGTGCTTATCAAGGGGACAGGGGCTGGGGTGGTGCAGAGGAGGGAGAAAGGCCATCTTCTCCCTCAGACAGAGGCTACGGGTGGAGTCAACAGGGCCAGGAGCTTTGCTCTGAGACTGCACTGTGTGCATTTAAATAGCAAGCCATTAATCTCGTTTTCTCAAACCAAACGAGCTTGCTGCTTTTTGGCACTGCGTGAGAGGAAGTGGCAATATCACTCCAAACTAATTGTGTTTATGGGTGCAGAATTCCTGACCACAGTTTGCCGTCTGCAACAAGAGCGGAAACAAAGTCTACATATATTCAATTCTCAAATTGAACTTAGATGACATTGATCAACAACATCCCTGTGACTGATCAGTTCATTTTCTGTATCACATATGGCTCACACGTACAAAACGCACAAGACTGCACAGCTTATCTGTATTCTGTATTCCATAACGGTCCATGCTCCTACATGTTCCTATTGACTCAGGCCTCTCAACAAGCTCTCTCTGCAGTAGTTCTGCTCTGCTCTGCTCTGTTCAGCCCTGCTCTGCTCCGTGCCTAAGTGCCTGCGGTACATTTGCAGCGCTCCTCATTCTCGGTTGTGGGTCTCATAACGTCTGTTAGCATCCGCCCACCTCCCATGAGCCTCCTCTACGAGCCCACCTGCGAGTTAACATATCGGGATTTACATCAGCGAGTCACGACCTCATGTTTCTGTATGTGTCTGTGTGTATGTGTGGAGGAGACTTATTAAATGTATATGAACTTGGCAGGGTGGCAGTGTCTTGGACAACTTCACTGAGGAGGAATTCCTTGGTTGGTTGAGATAGTGAGGCCTCGATTATCCATTGGTGAAGGTGTTTCTTTCAATGTTTATTTGCTTGATTAGATAGACAAAGCGAAAAAATTGCCAACCAGAAATAATATGTTGGTTCTTGAAATATAGACCTTCAAGGTTCTGTAAGGACCTGTCTGACTTTTCTGTCAACATTAAAGGTTATAGATGTGTTATTTGCAAGTTACTAAATGCATGTGCAAAGAAAGATAGTTTACAACAAAATATTTTGTTATTTGTGTCGACACCACAGATGTAAAGTTTGGATATTGAGATCTGATGGTAAAAAACTGTAGACATTTTAGACTTAAGGCTTTATGTTTACATTTTTCCAAAATAACAGTGTTACTTAACAGAACTACAAAATTCAGAATTCACAGAATGCCTGTGTCATTCAGATGGGTCCTTGGCAGTGTGGTGGATGGTATACTACTGTTACTGTACAACTATAATGTTGTGTCATCGCTGAGTCATGGACTGTATGACCTGTGAACTGAGATGGACAGTGCAATGGCTGATGCGATCAGCTGGATGGTGATGTCAGACGGCTGGGGGGGTCAGATGTCAGCAGTGGTGTCAGTGAAACTCTCCATTAATCATCATGTCACATCTGGAGCCTGCAGACTCCACCATGTGATTCTCTCTGCTTTACCCCAAAATCTCCCATCTGCTTCTCTTCCTCTCTTCCTCTCTCGCTCTCTCTCTCTCTCTCTCTCTCTCTCTTCCTCCATCTCCTTTTTTAACCTACCTACCCACTCAGTCTCCATCTCCCTGCTCAGTGCTATAAGGGCCTTCTCTCTCTCTCTCTCTCTCTCTCTCTCTCACTCTACCTACCCAACTCAGTCTGTTTCTCCATCTTTCTCTTCTCTACACTAAGGCTACAAGAGACATATCTCTCTCTTTCATCATCTCTTTTCAATCTCTGCCTTCTCTCTGCCTTGTGATTTCTCTCACACCGTCTCTGCCTTGGCCACGTGACTCCCCCCAAACAGGCATGTAAAAGGCGAGCACTCCAGCACAGCTCCAGCGGCCCAGCCCTGGCTGTCACTTAAAAGGCTAAGAGAGCATGGCTGTCTGAGCCCCTCGGGCTTGGAGGCTTCAGTGCTGCGCGCTGTCACAGGGATTCGGTGTTGCCGTGCTCAGCCATTTGTGTGATGGATGTCACCACGCACACAAAAAGGCAAGCTAGCTTCAGCTACTGCATGCGGCTATCTCTAAGATGAATAACTGGATTTCTTTGTGGAAATCCCTATTTATTAGTTCTTCCATCCTTATCTTTTTCATAACTCTATTTTTATTCTTAGACATCAAGCACCAAAACAGAAAGGGAGGGTAACCCCTCTGATTTGTTCAGTTCATAGCAGAAGGAGAAATCCACATTTACATAAGAGGCTATTTAAATGAGGGGGCCTTTTTGCGTTGGTTACGCTGTAACACTGAAACGTTGTGACAAAGCATCATGGATGTGAGCTGCTCTTACTATGCTGTTAACAAGCAGAAATCCCACCCTGTGTGTGCACACACCCCGACTGCATGTCTGAATATAGCTGCACCCCCCCACGCAAGGGCTCACGGTCTGGAGTGCAGAGCTGCAGCTTTGTGTTCCTGCCCATACCAACAACAACCAACAACATAGCGTGCCATTGGTTGGCACTCTCTCTTTCTCTCAGTGTTTTTTCTCTTCCCTCTTCTCTTCCTCCTTCCTCTCTCCATCACCCTCTCCCTGTATCTCAATCTCTCTCTGACGCATTGAAAGGAAGTGTGTTTTCACACACATAACATGGAATGACATAATTACATGGAATAACATTGCCTAAGTACTGGTGGGGTAGATGACCGTATCCTTGCATCATAACAATGTCTCCCTGAACTGAATGAAACCTCCTTTACAGCTTGTTAGCTTCAATATGACACACAAAAATATCTGTTTTTGTGATGCCAAAATGACACCAATGCCAACACAGACATTTCTTATCTGTTCAAAATATGGAGGCTGACAAGCCACTTGATCTAAATGGTAAATCTCTTTCAAAAGGGATCCGCAAGCGACTTCTCGCGGTGCTGTAGGGCTGCACTGTCTCTCTGCAGTTGGTGGAGGTGTAAGCACCGCCAAATTACTACCGCCTGTAACCCTGCCAGAATTGTCGCAGGGTTAACCCTAGTGTCTCAGATGATGCCATCAGCGTTGTAAAATATTTACTGGCTGTTTGCTAATTGCTCCACAGTGGCAGCGATCCGGTTCTCGGGCAACAGCCGTCTCCTAAAAGATGGAGGAGAGATAGAGGATATTTGGTCTTCATTTGGATAAGAAGGGAAAAAACACCTCACATTCTTTTAGTAAAAATGCAGACACAGATTGTGCTGGAAAATGCACGTGTTTAGGTCTGGATGTGAGTTTGTGTTTGTGTTGGAGGGAACAGAAGCTGTGAGGCACACAGTAAAAGTCTGTGTGATTTGTTTTCCTTTTCCTCAAGTGGTAAAATGGCTGTCCTTGAGAGAAGCCCCCTTGTTGTGTAAAATAATTCACATTCTGTTGAGATGCAACCGGGTGTGATATACTGCACGTCAGGTCTGACGGAGGGACTAAAAGGATTTCCCCACTGATTTATCACTTGCGTGTCCTGTAACAAGACTATAGTCAAGGTGCTCCCCATCGCACGCCAAGCCATAAATAGATGCCACGTTTATTTCAGGAAGTCCCTCTCGTTAGGAGGCTGTCACGACCTTCCCTGATCACGCAAACAATTTCGAAATGAATCCAGTGCTTCCACTTCACTGTGAGCTACAAGCCTGAACATGACCTTGGGAGTGGGAGATTGTGTGCACATCATGCTTCAAAATTGCATGTGTCCAAATATTCTTGCCTCATTTTCAAAGAAACATGACTAGCCTTAATACTCAGATGGGCTCCCTGTCTGAGTCGGGTTCTGTCCTAATCCTCCCTCTACTGTGGAGTTTGTCTTACCTTAATCGCTCTTGGCTTGCTCTTGGGGTTCAGTGTCCAAAGGCATTTGGTCCTAATTTGTTTTGGCATCTAGGAACATGTGCTGTGTATAAAACTGAAGCAAGTGAATTGATTAGATGACAGAGACAATCACATCCATAACACCAGTACATTTATAAGCCTTTTATGAACCTCAGGCATGTCCAGTGCTGTAAGCCAACTGCTGTTAAAAGAAGGACAGACTGGCACAGTGATTAGATGGATGTAAATGCCTGTGAGCTATCAGTTTCTCTAGACCGAAGTGCCCACTGAGTGTTTAAACATGAATATGAATGTGAACACAAACATGACATTGCCCTTTTCTCTCTTTTTAGGGGTGGATGGCCTGGAGTGTTCACTGCCCATGGACGGGCAGCGCGTCCCCCTCAACCAGCTCTCCCAGGACAGCTTCCGTGAGTGCCAGGGGACCCTCACGCTCACCGACCTCCTCATCATCATCTTCTCTGGCATCTCCGTGTCCGTGGTGGCCATCATCGCCAGCTTCTTCCTGGCCTCCACCGTCCACTGCTTCCAGCGCTGGAGCAAAGGCAATAAGACAGAGGAAGAGGAGAGCGAATAGTGAGGATTGGCTCGGAGCCAGAGCCAATACCATGTTTCCTGACCACCTTCCTCTGCTCCTTTTTGGACGAGCGCAAGAAGCAAAAGGGAAGGGACTTCGCGGTGACTTGAAGTCAACATAGCTGATTGCGTGACTCTGTGGCAAATGTCAGCAAGCAAGCAAGCAATCAGGAACTCTTGAGGTGAACCGTATCATCCATTTATGTCAGAGATTTGTCTTTCGCCTTGCCCTGCAAGGTGAGTGGCACTCAGTGACTGTCCCCCAATCTTTTTAAGAAACCACAGTAGGAAGAGCTCTGTGTCGTTTGGCTGAAAGAACCTTGTCGAGCTTCAACCAGGCCTTAGCACTCACACTGCCAGGGGTTTACTGGTTCTATTTTATGGGCTATTTCATATGTCTGTGAAAAGTGCCCTTGCCATCGAATATATCTTGTGATGTGAATTCCTCAAAGGTCAGCACTGTAATCTGGACACACTGGCTTCCTGTCTGTAGTCAATATTATGCTGTGCTTTCATTGACGTGAGTATCCACAGCGATATAACTGGTAAATGTAGGAACCGAGTAGCTTAATGCTCTCAAATATCCACAATAGTAGACATCATAGTGAGTTTTTAAAAGTGGGAAGGTATAGCTGTGACACATTTAATGGTAGCAGTTCCTTTGCCTTTACAAATTGTCTCCTTAACCAATTATTTTCTTAACCATTGTGTCAGATTTCGGAAATTGTACTTAGACTAATTACAATTAACATAGATTATAACCTACAGTTAATAGAATCTCTGTGTACTGCACTTTAAATGGTGTCCATTTTACTTACAGTATATTCTGCTGGCCCTCAATCCACTAAGTGGACTGAAATTGCTCAGATCTGCCAAAGACTAGGAGTAGACATGACCAGCCAATAGGCAACTCTGAGATGTATTCAGATTTAAAAAGAAAACTATGGTATAAAATGTGCATTTAATCAGTGTAGGTATACTCACATAGCCTATGTATCTTCTGTCAAAACTAAATATGTAAACAAATTATATAAATATGTTAAATATATAAAATCATAAAAATGTATCAGGCAACATTAATTTAATTTTAGAGAAGCCAAATCTGTCAAATCTGTATGTCAGGCACTGATAACACAAATTATTTCCAAATTATAAGGGCGTCCGCACAGCTTCATCTGTGTAGCTACAAATTACGGTCTGTGTCTATGCTGAGTAAGCATTGTTATTATCCTGGTTCTGCCATAAATGTTTAAGAATTCCAATCAGCTTTCGCAAATTACTGTTTTCTTACGAGATTGCATTGTGACTGGTGTGATTCATGTCAGATTGCCCATAGTGGCAGCAAGTGCAATAGTACAAAGTCAGATCATCCTGGGTCAGACCACTGAAAGGCTGTGGCAGTCTTACCACCATGCAATTTGATGGGGATTGAAATGGTTCATACAACCATGACGATGTGTATTACAGGAAGGCCTACAGCTACATCTGTTTGTCATCCATTTTCATTGCCAGAGGAAAAGGTGTGTGTTCTCTCACACATTGGTACTTATTATTCATTCGTTTTTAACTGCGATACCAGTAATTATTGGGCGCAATGACACTTTTGGGCAGTTGACTGGATGTTGGTTTCTCATGTAAATGAGAGGGGTGAGAGTACTGAGCAGCTGCAATATATATGTGGAATGAATGTCTAGAGGGATGGCTTCTCCATAGTTACTGTAATGACACTAAAAGAGCTGGATTTTGATCAGTCTTAGGTAGCTGAACAGTACATGTCTTACTGTCTTTTTTTTTTTTTTTTGCCTCAAGAATTTCTGAGTTGTCATTTGGAAGGTGTTTTCGGACGCCCCTGTATTTGAGAAGGTAGAAAACCGAGGCAGTACACATTGTAGCCGAGCATGAATAATTCAGAGACTTTGAGAAGCGAAGCATAAGCCATGTGAAGCTTCAAAACGTTAACAGCTGGGGGAAAATGACTCCCACTATGGAAGGAACACTGATGCATTCACTTATTTCAAAATATAACATTTGGTGTTGTTTTTGCATGATTTGACTCTTTTTTTTTTTTTTTAAAGGCATTACTATAAGATAGCATTTGTTTTACAAGCACCCTCAAAATCAAGAATGTTTAAGATTCATCCCTTACTCATTTGAATTCTTTATATTTTGTAGTATCTCACTACTGAGTTGTACTATATTAGGGTTATGCTGTACACTTCTTAAGCACTGTCTTTTCAGGGACATGCGGAAACAAACTTAAGCCTCAGAGACATGAACCAAAATGCTTGTCTGCTCTAAGTACGCAACTGAGCTCAACAGCCATATGCTTGCATGCTCTGACACGCCGCAACCTGTCTCAGTATTCTTTTAATGTACGGCCTCAACCTCCTGCATTGTATTCCCAATTGCCTGTGTTTAGAAATAAATAACTACTTTAAAAAATATATCAAGGTCACAGAGCTAGGGCAGCAGCCACCTTCAGGACAAACAAAGACTTGGTAACACTTTGCTAGATGGACACACAGGAGGTCATGAAAATCAGTTATGTGGGAGCCAAAACTAATCGGATGTTTCTTATAACCACTTAATCGTACACCACAAATGTATTTGAATTGGGCTCATTTCAGCTATCTTTTCGCCAGTATTTGACTAATAGGTTTTCATCAGGCTTAAGGCATTAGCACTGCTGTTAGCAGCAGACAGTGAACATAAAATGGCCCTGGCGTTTGGATGGTGTCCATGCGACTGAAATGCATTGGTATCAATGTCTTTGTCGAGACTGTTGAAATATGAGCTTACTTCTCAATGTTTCGTTACCAAATGTCTGAATTAAATGTGGGTGAGATGAGGTTTCATGGAGGAAGTTGTCAGATCATGTGTATCCTAGTTAATGAAGTGGTGATGCTTACCATCACTGCTACAGTGCATTAGCATCAATATATGGTGACAACTCTGTGTATGACTTAATGTGTGTAACATGGTCTTTCGACTTGTGTCCTCAGTCTTAACATACGTAAACCATGTATATGAGTAGACGATATTCAACTACTGTGTAGTTGCAGTGAAATTAAAGTATCTGTATTTTTCAGCTGTTGTTTCTGTGTCTTTCTACATGGCTTTCAGTCTCAGAGTTGACAGACATTGTCTAAAAACAAGGTGAAGAGAAAGTGAAATGTTAACATGTTATGACAAGGTTGTTTCCATTAGTCTTCTTTTAGCTCTTTGGATTTTTATAACGCCCCCCCCCACACACACACACACACACACACACACACACACACACACACACATACACACTATCCTCTGATTTAGACTATTCCTGAATTTAGCCTTGAGCCTATCAGGTCCTCACAGAGTAAGTCATTGGTTTCGTGTTCTGCGATGCCACCCTAGCACTTAAGTGACATTTTGTGAAGCATCAAGCATGGATATGCTGTTCCGACGAGATCGCTTCTCTGTTGATGTTCTATTGAACGTGACACCCAGAACTGTGCCTCAGCCAGCCCTGAATCCAGATTAAGTGTGCCTGAGGCTTCAGCAGTGAATCTGCAGCGCAGTCACATTCTTAGGAGAGTATTGAAATATGAGCATGCTATTTTTGCACAGTTACTGTAATGAGGGTCCAGGATGTTTCCTCGATCAAAACAGACCCAGCCTTTGGTGGCCATTTCCATATCAAAGGGTATGTAATTAGTGAAGTCTTTCAATTGCTTCTTTCAACTTCAAACACTGATCTGCGCTGTAAATGAGGTTTCTTCAATAATTAGGCCAGGATTCTTGCAATATGTCCTTCACGTATGAGTCCAGTGGTGCTGTCCATGGAGGGAGAGAAAGGGTTAATATATTAATTAAAAAGACACCACCACCAGCTAAATCAATCCTGATCTCGGTGTAAAGCACATCATTTATTTTGTTTTCGTAAAAGGAATTCAACAGGTGGCCATATCCAAAACAGCAACGACTTAGTTGGGTAAAGCCTGGATTATGCCTGGAATTTTTGTTTATCAGAAAATATCTATTACAACACACTTACTGGTCAAATGCATTCATGCTTTCAGCATTAACATTGTTGCTATCGGCTAAATGTATACAGTAAGTACATATCTAAACCAAATGTACTGATCTTGTGAAAATATGTGTAGATTTACGTCTGGGCTTAGTTTGAAGTGCAGCCAGGGGGCATTCAAGTGTGTTACATCTCTTCACACATTGACATTAAATTGCATGAACTGATAGGTGATAATTAACTAGGAGGTCAATTTCCGCTTATACTCACAAGCAGAGATGACTCTTCTCGACCTGAAACACTGCACTACTGACAGATGGCAAGCAGCTCTTGACTGGATGCGTGTGTGTGTGTGTGTGTGTGTGTGTGTGTGTGTGTGTGTGTGTGTGTGTGTGTGTGTAGGTGTGCATGTGTGTGTGTTGTTATTGTGGTGTTGTTTGCTCTTATCTGTCTGTGGGTGTGCCAACACCAATCTATATTTGGAAGGAAGATGAGCACGCAAACGCATGACTTCATCTTTCATCTTTGCTCTTTCTCACTCTCTCTCTCTCACTCTCACATACATACACACACACACACACACACACACACACTCATCCTTGTGCTCTCTTGGTCTCCCTCTGTCTCTGTCATGAGCAGTTGACTGTAATGAAGAATGTTTTTGCCTTTTTGGCCCTTAGTGACCTTAGCTATGAAGATGTTTTTTCCATCCATCTATGCATATTTGCCATGCATAACCATCACACATTATTCATCCATTTTTCATCATAGCCTTCATTTAAACGGAAGAAAACTTGTATGACTGTTTATGATGGATGTGGGTGAACCAGCGAAAAGCACATTAAAGATTGAATCACTGGAATCGTTGCATCATTTGGTACCATCTGGAACAGGAAAGATCAAGGCTAACCGGTGGTGATACAGACAAGGTGGCGGCACATTACATACAAAATTCACAGGATTCTAGTTCTAAACTAACTATATCCAAATTTCAGACGAGAGACTTAATTACCAGCAAACCAACCCGTCTGCAAGTGGCCACTGGCCAGTGCGTATTTAACCTCTGGTGGATGTGACTCAGGCAGGCACGTGTTTCAGCATGCTGGAGCGAGGGAGGGAGGAGTGCAGTGAGTGGAAGATGTGGGGCTGCTCTCGACACACGTGAGCGCCAGACGGGGCTGGAAGGTGATGTGAGCGCAGGAAGGAAGGCAGGCGGGCAGGCAGGCGGGCGGTCCGGCGGGGGCGAGCAGGCAGACGGCAGGGCAGGCGTGCCCTCTGGAAGCCACATAAACCCACGCCAGCCGGGACGTGGCAGGGTGGCACAGTGAGGTGCGGTGGCACGGTTTAAAGGGCAGAAACGGTTCCTTCTCTGTCTCTCCTCTTTCCTTCTCTATAATTTATTTCTTTGTTCTAGCTCATTTCCTCTCTTAGGAAGTGTTTACTTCTACCTCCGGCGTTCTCACTCGTCGCTCCTGTTCATCTCCTCCCCCTAGTTTGGTATCCGCATGAGGGAGGCACATTCCCTCTCCGTCACTAAGTCTAGCCTGTAGTCAGACTCGTGGCTGCGGATGGCACTCTCAATGAATGGGGTAGGGTGTGATACAGCGGCAAATTAATTGTGCAAATGAACAGTAATTGTGATTTTTATAAATAATATAATATCAGTATTTTGCACCAAATCATTTTATATTATTTGGTGTAGAAAAATGGAATGTAAGGGCATGTCAGGTAGACTTGATAGATTCTTGGTTAAAAAACTGTCCATAACTGTTTCCTACCACCATGGCCTGCTCTGGTGACTCTTGGAGTTCAACCATCCCTCTCTCCCCTCCCCTCCTCTCAGGGCTCCTCCTCCTGTCCTTCCATCCGTCCTTCCACCAGTAAAAGTATGTAGACTTTTGTGTACAATCTCAAGCCTGCCATCCATCTTGTTCTCCCTGGAGAGAGCTCAGCGCCTCCCTACTTTCCTCCTGTTCCGTCTCCTCTCCTCACCTCACCTCTGCCTCTGCACTGGTCTCAGCACCAGTTGGGACAATGCAATCCATCTTTTCTGATGCTGTTGCTACTTTGGTGTCTCTAATATGGTCTTTTCTAACAGCCCTCCTTTCCCCATTCGTCTTCGTCTTCTTCTTCTTCTTCTTCTTCTACCTCTCCCTGTCCTTTCCTCCCTCCGAATGAACTTTATTAGATTATTTCTTCACCTCCTGAATTGATCCAACTACCTCCTTGAGACCCCTAATTATCCTGTTTTCTTTATTGTCTTTGTCTTTCACGCGCTTCTCCATTCTCTAGCCTCTTCTGTTCTCTTGCATCCTGAGGAGAGTAATGCTTTCATGTAAACTGAACCAAAAGAAGAAGTCTCTTTTCTCTTTTTTTCTTTTTCGCGGTGGTTGTATAGATTGGGAGAGTATGCGCCCCAGCACTCTGTATGCAGAGGGTACCACAGACACTTTCGCCCCCTCTGTCGTCCTTTCCCCATCTCTCATGACATTCTCACCAAGGAGATTTAGGATGCTGTGGCGTTAGGCAAGAGGTAGATTAAAAGTCTATTAAGTGCGTGAAAAGGGCAAAGGAATCGCTCTGGAGGCGGAGCAGGCTGGGCTGAGGACGAGGAGGCTGTTGAAACTACACCCAGGATTCCTCCACCATCCACTTACCTCATCGGGTTGTCATGGCGACACAACTGGAGGCCAGCTACTGAGATGCTGAGGCCTGAGGATGGGCATTAGCCTTAGCACTGACGCTAACGCAGCTCACTGCCAAGACTGCTGCTGCTGCTGCTGCTGCTGCTGCTGCTGCTGTCCTGCTGCTGGCGCGTCCTTGTTTTTCCACCTGCTCAACGCTAACCAGAGTGGGCAGTCCTGGGTAGCGGGTGCGCCATCTTGCCATGGCCTCTCAGCTGGGTAGCTGACTGCCATCACTGCCCCAGTCAGGGGCTCTGTGGGCAGGCAGGAGACGTGTGGAGGAGGAGGAGAGGGGGGGAGGAGGAGGAGGAGGTAAAAGGATCTTCTGCCCTTCCATTTTTGTCGGCTTACATTACCAGTCGGCCATGTAATGGAATCAGTGAGCAGTCCCCTCAGATTAAGCCGTCATCAACACTTGACCTCCATTCCTTTAACAAAGACACACACACGCAATCACTCAAACACACATCCAGAAACAGACAAACAGGCTTGCATACTGACATGCATTCATGCTTGCCTGCACATAGATATATGATGGCAAACAAGTTGGTTGTTTGTGTATTTAAGGTAATAACAAGGTTGCACACACACACATTCACTTGCACGTGAAAATACAAGTCAACTGGCGGTCTATGGTATTCCCTCTCTCTCTATCATACTATTGTAAGGGGTACTGAGTGGGGCTTCTGTGTTATTTGGGGGATAATAAGATGTGTGTTTATTTACATGTGTGTTACGGGACTTTTAACTTGATATGGCCTCGCGGCATCTTTCCTTTAGTTTCCTGCAAACCGCGGTTTTGAAGGGAAGTAACAATGTGATGAACCAGGGGGAGGCTTATCAATTACGTGGGGTTTAAAAAGGAAGGGGAACTCGGGTGACAGGGCGGCCGCTTTTGTCTGGGAATTGCGAGAGTCGGGAGAGCAAGCCAGCAAAGCCATTTGCACGTGGATGGGTGAGATTTGGTGGTAACAGTAAGGATAGCCTAGGCTAGCTGTATTTCGACTAGGCGACAGGCAACGCATAGCCCCGACCCTCGCACTTCCCACCTGGGTAATTGTATTCTTTCCTTTTGTGTTTTCTTTCTCTACTGGCTCTATTTAAATAATACACTGTGTAGCCTGCCACTGCATACACCTCTCCAGCCCACCTCCCTGTACACGTTTGCTGCATTGTAGCCCAGCTCAGGGTATTGCTGTGTGTCACCTGTGTGAAGAGACTGGCTTGTTTAGTTCACATTTGTTGTCTTGATCTTATTGATGGTTTTCATTTACTTTGCTTGATTTAATTGATTTGATTATTTTCCTTTCACCTTTTTGTCTTTGGGCTTGGAGTTGTCTTTGCTGTCAGTACTGCAAACAGTGTTTCCTACTTTTATACAATTTTACTATAGCCTTGTTAATAAATTCCTTTATTATTGTATTTGCCCCTTTTGCCTGTGTTTATTGGCCACTGAGGTACCAGATCCCTAAAGATATATATAACCTAGATTTACCTTTGTTACACTATACTTCCACAAGATATATTTCATGTGCAGACATAATGTAATCTAGTCTCCCGCTTTCGCTCACAGCTGTACTTAGCAACAAGCACCTCCATGATCCTCATTCCCCCCAAAATGTCACTACTACTGTTACAACAGCCAGCCAACACAAACAAACACACAGCAAACGCTCACATTCCCCAACCCAAACACAGACTCAAATGAAACCCTGTACTCCCCTGCTAGAGTTTGCCAGTTGGACGGGATACAGCAAGCGGGGACTTGAGAAGTGGAACAATCTTGATATCTTTGCCCCTGATCAAACTCTCCTCCCAGCCCAGTCGGAAGGCGGAGGGCTGGAGGGGTGGAGGGGTGGGTGGCTGCTGGAGGAGGTGGAGGGAATTTCATCCGAGCTTGAAAACACAGATGGGAAGCCGTGAAGGATGAACAGGAAGTAAGGCGACACCTGCGGAGTGCAGAGTAACTGATGGCCCTTCCGTGGGCCCAAGGTGGCCATAGAGGCGAGTTGAGGGCTGTGTGTGTGTGCGTGTGTGTGTTTGTGGAAGAGAGAGAGAGACTCTGGTTACAGTAACAGTAGAACTTCTTTCTACACTATTGCTATACATCCAGACAAACCTGTCTGGCTGGCCAGAAAATGGTCCGATCTTGTTGTTAGCTAAGAGAGAACAAAGTGACCCGGTGATGTCAGCAATGTGAGACGAGGTCATCACTGAATCAGTGAGCTGGTAGCATCCTCAGGTACCTCTTTCATCATTACCCCGTGGACTAAATACAAACATTTACAATAAAAACAAATAAGAACGTTGAAAAGCACAAACCTATGACAGACCTGCCTGAAACAAAACACCCCATGAAGTGATACGAAATCTAACCTATATACCTTGTCCTTATATTTCCTTTACTGTGTCTCCTTGAAGTCCCCATGCTGTGACATAAAAAGATGAGAACATCTAGTAACGCTTACATAACCTCTGCCTCACTCTTCTCCTACCCCTCAGCTCTCAGGATGTCAACACAGGATGTGAAAATGGTGAGTGGACTATGAATAGCTCTGATGATGAACAATATCTATTAGAGTTAGTCTTTGTGATCTTGGAACATGCAGTTGAAGGACCAATGTAAGATTTCACACTGAGATAATTTTTTCCCCACATCAAACGGTGAGAAACATCAAAGCCGTGCGTCTCGGTGCATGCATATGGAGACTACAGTAATTAGCGGGAGGTTCTCCAAGCGCTTCAATGGAGGTCCACACCTGCGCTGCGTGATAAAAATCTGTGAAATATAATGGATTGTTTCATGAAAGAATTTACATTTGTTCAGACTGATGACATAGGTAGTTAAAATGGAGAGACAGAATAAGTGTGAGGGAGAGAAAGAGAGGGAGAAAAGTAGTGTGTGGGCATGTTTGTGTGTGAGAGCGAGATACACAGAGAGTGATAGAGAGAGGGAGACAGAGCAGGTAACAGAGTGAATGATAGAGAGAAAAGGGGGACAGAGCAGATCAGAGAGGAAGACAAAACAGAGGGAGAGAGAGAGAAAGGGAGAGAGTAATGTGTGACACTGGCTGGGTGACAGCGATGGCGGGGGGGGGGATTTAGAGTGACAGACAGGTAAGGCCCTGAGTGGCCTGGCTTCCTGCTCACTCACACTCTCTCTCTCTCACACACACACACACACACACACACACACACACACACACACACACACACACACACACAAAAGTTGTTTGTGAATGCACACTGAATACACAGACATGCTTACAAAGCACAGAAACACACACACATACACACTTTCCTCAGCTCTCTCTTCCTGCCCTCCAAATACAAACACACATGCAAACACACACACACACACACACACACACAGAGAGCGAGCCTAGCATGGGCATGTCTAACTCTCCTCCCCCATCCATCACACACACAGAGCCGTGAAATTGCCCCGTCATGCGTGGCGGAACCCACTGTTGTTTGCCATGCAGGTCCGGTGATACGGCTGGCCCCTCTCCCACACACCAGCCGCTGCATCAGCACAGGTCAGCCGGCACAGGGCTCCTCTTCTCCGTGTCCACCGGTGGGCTGGGCGTCTGGATGGAGCAGTCAGTCAGGGGAGGCATATCTGTGGGCAGCTGCGTGTGGACCGGCCTGTCAGGCTACTTGCCCCAGCGCCTGATGAAGCATACTCGCATGGGGACTGAAGAACACCTAGCCCCCCAACCCCCAATTCCTGATGCAAACTGACTTTGTGTTGTGGAAGGACTGGTAGTCTGTCCTTCCTGTGCTTTTGATACTGGCAATGGTAATCCATACTCAGCTGCTCATAATTATTCGTAATTAAGAAAACAGTGGTGTAACTGTCTGCAAAATAATAGGCTTTGTTTATAAAAGCTGTGAAGCAAGTCTCCACTGGGGGCAAATTGTTTAATGTGATTGATGTTTGTTCATCTGACTGAAGGTATCCAGCATGTGGTTACAGAAGAGCGAAAGATAGAGAGAAAGAAAGAGAGAGAGAAAGAATGACAGGAGCGCTACACCCACGGTGCATTTCACGCTGAGTAATTTGGGTATTAATGAGGTCAGTCTACAAGCCATTCATCATCATCACAAATGCACAGTGAAAAAGGAAGAGCCAACATCTGCACACACACACACACACACACACACACACACACACACACACACACACACACACACGCACATACACAAAAACAACACTGACAAACTATGGCACTTTCAATGGAACGTAAAAAGGACTAATGAATTAACAATGGCAAGGTGACTTTAACCTTGCCATTTTTGTGGTGAAATTTCTACAATGACGATCTATCAGACAGTGTTGTCATTTGTAGTCCACGCACAACGTGTCATTGTCTGTGAATATGAATAATTTGTCGCCAGGAGGATGAAAAAAAAAAAACAGGGATAATCCAAAAATGTCTCCAAAGCCTTCCATTAACAGTCTTGAAATGTTGTTCTGTGTGTGTGTGTGTGTGTGTGTGTGTGTGTGTGTGTGTGTGTGTGTGTGTGTGTGTGTGACTGTGTTACTGTGTGTGTGTTGGTGTGTGTGCTAGTCACCCTTTTACCACTTCTTGTGAGAAGAGAGAGAAAGAGAGAGAGAGAGAGAGAGAGAGAGAGAGAGAGAGAGAGAGAGAGAGAGAGAGAGAGAGAGAAAGATGGATTCATGTTCCTCACACTGTGAAAAGGTGCCAGACAGAGCCTTGTGTTTCAGTAACCCTCTAAAAATATATCAGCTTTCTATATGGCCTATTTAAACTCAGTAAAAGTGTGGAGCTGGCAGAAAAAGAAGGTGTTGAGGATAAATGGAACAATGGGAAAGTGGATGGAGATTGGGTCTCACACAGCGCTAAGGAGGACAGCGGCTTCTCTCTGTGCTGTAAGTACTGTTTGCTCTCCTTTCCTGTGGAGGGAATGTCAAGGTTCCTGACGAATGGAGACGATTTAGGCGACCTGAGATGAGACTTCACGGGTCCTGTGAGATGGTAGAAATGAGGAAACAGACCCGCTTTTGGTCTATTCAGAACACACACACACACACACACACACACACACACACACACACACACACACACACACACACACGGAAGTAGAAATACACACACACACACACACACAGGCATGCATGCACCCCCCCCACACACACACACACACCCACCATTATCTGTCATCATACTTTGTTATCCACAAAGGGGCTGCAAAAGAACCCTTTCACACTGTGTTCTCACCTTAAAAAAAGTCAGTTTTTTTTCGTTCACACTCCCTAAGTGAGTACATGTGTCTGCTCTAATTAGTGCCACAGGAGCCAGCATGGTGAATGGTGAAAACATAGAACAGGTGAGCCTATAAGCACACAGACAGGGCCTCATAAAAAGGTTCTTTTTTCAGTGTTATGGTGTTAATGTCAACCTCTGCATCGGTACCAGTTTCAAAAAGCTAATTGCTAAAGAAAGATGATTTAAGGAGAGCAGTATGACCTCATGGAATAAACAGGCCCATAGCAAATCAAATCGCACTACTCAATGCTGAGTAAGAGGAAATGTGTGCCTGGCATTGCAGTGTGTGTGAGGCTGCCGAGGTGGTTACCATCAGTCAGGCTTCACTCACTCAGCTCTGGCTCAGGCTCAGGGCTCTCCAGTGGGTCTTCTGAAGATGCTGGAACAGATTGACAGCACAGGAGACAGTAATCTTCAGCGTCCTTCTTACTGTACCGTTAATCTACTGCGGTGACGTGTTACAGGAAATTAGCCACAGCCAAGGGTGATTATGATTTATTAAATCCTATTAATAATGTTTTTATAAATATTTGAAGCAGAAATACACTCAATGCTCACCCGGTCACACTTTTCTCCTCTCTGCCTGGCCTGGGTTCTGTCGCTGTCTCTCTCTGTTACCTGTTACTAATACTTCAGGAGGTTCAATCAGTCATCAGAAAATTATTAATTGTAATGTTAACTAGAGGTGCATTTCGGCAAGAAAATACGAAGTGTGATTGCAGCAGCAGAGAGTTGTTTCCCCTTGCCCAGCCAGTGACAGATTACACAGCCCTTCACTACCCTTACTTGGGTAGTATTCTCCTGAAATGCTGAGCTAATACACAGAGTAAACTTAATGCTCCTTTCCAACATCAGTCAGCATTATGCTAGTAGCTTCCCAGCTATGTCACTTGCTATGTCCTCAATTATGGGTTCTCTGTAGATTATCAATCAAAACGATAGTGACAGACATGTTTGAATTCATAACTGACCTGTGCTGTAGTGTGTAAAAGGCAATGTGTGAGCAAATATGTGGTGTCGCAGCCCAGCTCTCAGAAGGACGCAACAAGGGAATTTCTCAAGCACGTTCTTTATTAAGGCTTCAAAGTTACAACAAAGGTATTTAAACAAACAGAAAATGGGGTAAACCCTCCGGCTTGCACCCAGTGCAACCGGCACCTTCCCCTCTGTCTCTCTCGCTCGTCAGCCCTTCTTACTGACTGTTTTAAAGTCTTTGTCTGACTAGTTGGCACTGATCAGCAACTAGTCAGACAATCTACACCTGTGTGTCCAATTAGGGAATGGCCCGACCTGCCTAGTCCCCAGAACACCTCCCCAGGGTCCTAAAGCCTGCCCTGTATAGTCCTAGTAAGGGAAATCAGCCATGTTTGAACTAAGTGGGAGCCCAAGAGCAGCTTGGGCTACCACAGTGGACACACACTAACGAGTGGTTTGTAATCGCAGACATTACCTCGTCACTTGGAATTTAACGTTAATACAGCAGATGAATGTCAATGAAGTGGGTTAAAATGAAAAAAAAAATGTGCAATGTAAGCTGCAAATATAAAAGTTAGTTTCCTTTGTTGCTACCCCGTACGCTGTTGGCTGGACCTAGTTGAGTGGCAATACTTATTGTAGTTATTAGGTTACCTCATGATTTTGAATTAACATGAGCAGAACATCAGCTGAAATATAGACTGCTATTAATCCCCATTGGTGGTGGCATCTTCATTAATTTGATAATTACAGCAGATGAGCAGTAATATGCTTGGATGGCTCCAGCTCCCGCCCGCCCCAGAACATAAACAATCTGTCCCTTTAAAAAGGTAAAGGTCAGGTATTTCGCAGACACTTTTGTCCAAAGCAACTTAGAATAGCATCCTGCTCTGGCCAGGAGTTTAGACTAGGTCTACTGCTTGGCAAGCAGCAACACTGTTCACTGTACCATCAGAACCATATTACCATTTTATGTCACATACCAGGAAATCAGCCAGACATGTAAAATGAATGCCGTAGTGGAAATGAGCTTTGCGGTCTATAATCTTTCGTTCAGTTTGGGAAAATCTCTGATAAGCAACCAGATATGTAAATGTAATAGCATGGTTGAAATGACAGATTATAATCTATAAAGACGAGATCTATAATTGTTGTTTGCCAGCTGTGGCAGCTACCCTGATAGCAAAAGTCAGGCCCACTGGGGGCAGAGCTGGCGGTCCACTGGCCTTTTGCTCATCGGTTTTGGGGCGGTCTGCTGGTCAGGTACAGACACACGGCCCACAATTTTGTCACTCCGACCACACAGGATCAGGACGGGCGTGTCGCAGTCGATATCTCGAAAGCTCTAGAAGCAGAAGTGGTGCCAAAAAACGGGTGGAATAAAGAAAATAAAGAAACGAAACCTAAGTAGAGCAATAGCGTTATTGTTTACACAATCACACTAACTGCAGTAATCCTAGGCTGTAGCCAGACAGATGGGATTTGAAACTGGAGAAGACAGAATTTAGTTTGCTAGCTTACTTTGTTATCAGTTAATGTTAGCTAGGTATACTAGCTACTAGTATAACGTTAATATGCCCGACTGTTTTTGTTTGTACAGTGCTAACGTTAGCAAGACTATTACAATTCCCGGTCTGTATGGCCAGGACAGCTGACTGTGTTATTCATATCACTGAACAATCAACGTAACGTGTTTAGAAGGCAAAGCACCTGCGATAAAAAGCCAAACTCTACCTATACAAACTCTATGGCTCATCCAGCGGGAACATGAGGGAGTTAACTCTATGTAGAGCCGATAGAAATGATAATTGATTTAAACACATATGCAATCAATATCAAAATAGTGGTGGGGACAATTTTAGGTAATCAGAAAAAGTGGTGGGGTAATAGCTCCACCATCCCTACCAATAATCACCCCAATGGCCATAGCAGTGCATGTTACTGCATTTGCTGGAATAAATTCATATGCAGCATATGATAAACTGCCGTAACTGCAACTGTGATCATTTCAATAATTGTTGTTCGCCTTCTCACTCCAAAGTGGATTAAGGCCATCGATAGCGAGTTTCCACCGGATTTGGTATCCACTTGTTCTCGATGTTTCAGTAATCCAGTAAATCCACTCAATCCCACCCATCTTCAGTTTACAGGACCTGGTATTCCCAGTTGGTCTCCCATCCGAGTACTAACCAGGGCCAGCACTGCTTAGCTTCCGAGATCGTACGTGATCGGGCGTGATCAGTGTGGTATGGCTGTAAGCTTAAATAACTATATAATAATTTCAGTATACTACTTAATAAATCTACTGTGTATGCAAACAACTCTTCACTTCAAATGCACTTCTTCCATAAAGCACATAATGAAACAGGGACAAGGTATCATCCTTGATGTTTTTAATCATTGATTTTTGAGTCTTTCAACTCCAAATTACTGTGCCCCTGCTGTTGTCAAAGCTCGATGCGTTCATGAGGTCTAATTAAACCTCCTCGTGCCCTGCATTCAAGCTCTGCTCTGCTGGGTTGAGCTCGGAGCGCGAGTGCACACTCAGCAGTCTCAATCACGCCGCCCTCTGGCCAAGGGGACCAAGGAAGATGGAAACAGAAGTCACACGGAACACAGAAAAAGAAAAAGAGGAGTTGTGAACACAGTTCATTCTTCTGCAGGGCCGTGCGAGAAATTTGGATTGACAGCTTTGCCTGATAGCAAAACATTGGTTATTTATTTGTTTGTTTTTATTTGTTTTCTTTGGAGATTGAATCCCACCTCAACCGACACATGCCCTCCTAACAGGACTGTGTGATCTGTCATATTGCCAGAGTGTTTGAAAAACCAATCTGAATGCATTGCGTGGTGGGAAAGACCACTGTGAAGGCATGTTTACATCAAAATGATTGTTCATACAAGACATGGTGAATTTGATTGAGATTGTTAATCTCTGCCCTGTGGTCAAAATCTTAGCTTTATTGTCATAAAATAATCAGTTCAAATCTTTTCATCTCTCAGAGCCACCCCCTCTCTCCTCCACTCACACACAATTTCTCTGACTGGTTTGCTGACTCAGATATTCTTTGGTCTGCCCTTTCTTTCTTTTTTTCTTCTTTTGGCGTTCTGATCACATGGCATCTGCACATGTTTATCCAGTTATTTAGGCTTCTGTTAGTTTCAGGGAGGGGTCTGGCTTTGGCCCTGGCTGTCTGTCCCACACTCAGCATTCCCTGGCTGGCTGGCGTGGTGGGGGCTGTCAGTGCTAATTAGAAAAGAACGCACAACCCCATGTGAGTCAGGGCGTTGTGTGGGGGAAAGAGTAAAAAATATGAGGTCACAGGGAGAGAAGAGAGAGAGAGAGAAGGGAGGAGAGATCAGATAGAAAGAGAGAGAGAGAGAGAGAGAAAGGGAGGAGAGATCACAGGCTCTACACCAAAAAAGCTGGTGGTTATTTTTTTCTTTATTTGTGCATTTTATTTTAGGAGACAGCCTCCTGGCAATTTATTACTCTGCAGTATTTTTTGGTCCCATCTCCCATCTCTTTATGGCTCTTTCTTTGTGCCATTAATTTATGGTTTAATAACCTGTGGATGATGAAGTGTCTTGTTTACAAGGGAGTTATGCATGGTGCCAGTGTGTTTAAGTGGTAATAAATGCATGTTTTACCTTCTTGGAGTTATTGATTGGGGATATGAAATGCAAATGGTCTCTTCTGGTGATTTCTAATGATAATCTTGAGCTATAAATATTATAGTCGATTCGGTGGTGTGAAGATACTAACTCAGCTTGCGCTGCTGTCAAAAGGCATCAGACTTATTTATTTTTGACAGGCGACTGTATTCTACATCTCAGCAAGTCTATAAAACAAGCAACACCGCCTTTGAAATTTGATATATTTCAGGGAATGTGGTGAGTTTTTTTTTTTTTTTTTTTGCATCTAGACGTTATGAACTGAGACATAGTGGCTGTATTATTCATAATTTTATTATCCATCTTGCTGGCAAAGCAAATACGACTCCTTGTGGTAATAATTTGTTTGGTTAAAAATAGTCTCCAATCCTAGAATTTACTCCAGTACTGTGAGGAAATATTTCTTTCTAGTAATAAAAGCCCTAACATCCTCCTAGGTTCGGGGAGTGGTATGCCTTGACTAACTCACAAGAGGAGTTGAGTTGAGTTGAACAGATGGCACTTTATTGCCTTACAACAACAATGCAATATACACAGTGCTGAACCTTATGTAAAAGAAAAAAAGAAATAAAACAAAATAGAGCTCTTTAGAATAACAAATACATTATGGAAAAACACAGAAAATCTCTTTTGAGTTGCAACTGTTAGTGACTGCTCCTTAAATATAGGAGTTTGAGATCAAAAGAGTTCAGTTCCTTGGTCGTTTATTGCGTGTGCAAGCATGGCCCCAAAGAGTTCAGCTTTGTGTCCGTTCGTGTATACTATCGCCATGATTATTTCTGCCCGGGTAGAGGAAATAGTGTGCATAGACTCTTATCTGGTGTCTGGATGATCAAATAGGTAGGGCCTTCCACGAGCGCCCAGAGTCTCACTGGGGGAGGCTCGCCATCACAGAATCTTCCACTCTCTTGTAGTTAAAAAAAACCATCTACACAAATAGTGCAGAGGGATACGTATTCTGTTCTTACTGTTTCTAACATTAGACCTTATTAACTTATTTTCTACATTTAAAACATCTTATAATGTATAACCAATAACTAATGATATACTAAGATTATAATGAGATGAATTACCACATATTGCATCAAGAGTGAGGATTTAGCATTAACAAATTAATTACTTAACTCTTTTTCCCACTCTTGACTTGTAATGTAACCTTTTTTTATCCCCTTTTATACATAATGTTAATATGCTCCACACTGACATGAATATGTATTGAACTGTCACTACTAGCTCAAACTGTATAAATAAAGAAAATATACACTCCGTTTTTAACCCAAAGGAGCTGTATTACAAACCATTACATTGTGCAAACCAATTAATGGCTTTAATAGCATCAAAATAAGCGCCACACATCCCCAATGTTCTATAATGCTCTCAGCCACTCCACTGACCAAGCTAGCGCTTAGCGCTAACTAGCTATTGGCGTTCGCAATCTTTTCTAAAACATTAACACAATGATACACATATATACCAAAGCGTGTTGGAAACGTTAAACATTCTCGTAACTATGATACCATGTACAAAAGAAGATTGTAAACATTAGACAACATTCTCATAACTCCGATTGGTTTTATGACAAGTATCTTAACTTAAACAGCAAGTATGGAGTAATGTGATTCTCTCCTCATAGTGAGTAGCAAGAGAACAGACTAGCAAAGAAATGTACTTCATTCACTGGAGTTCCAAATACTAAAAACTCGACAGAACCCGCTTCTCTCTGTGACAGTCTGGGTGTGGCCGCACAGGATCGGTGCCCTGCCAGCACAAATTCGCCCCCATTGCAAACTACTAACCAAACGGACACTAATGGCAACGCATTGAGACGTACACACACAGACATTCGGGAAAGACAAGACTATTTTTGTTATGCTATAAAAACATTTATTTTGTAGATAAGTTTGTGCACAAACTTACTACGAGGTGATGTTGGATGTAGCGTAAAAGTTACCAGCAATTTGTGCATTGTTTTCCATATCTGCATGCATCGGTCCGGCGGTAAAGGGGTACCGCCAGGAGACGGGAATGTTTATTTGGTTCCAGGCGTAATTGGCCAGGTTCATTCTGGTTATGGCAATGGGGATGGCGGAGGTCGCCTTGATCAAGCAGCGTCTGCCTTTTGTCTTCTTATTTTGCCGAATAAATTAATTGATAGAATGTTTAGGGCTGGAACATGCTGATTACACCCAGAATTATATTGTATTTTTGTATCAGAGTCTGTCCTGTCATGTGTGTGTTTATTGATTGTTAAGTGTACCCCCCTGTTCGTAAATGGTGCTGGTCACCTGTGTATATGTATCTTTGTCTTGTCCCATGTAGTCTAGTCTTGCTCTGATAGAAAAGGTGTATGTGTGAAATTTGTACTCTAGCTTTGAGAGGCTAGGAGATTTGTCACTCAATTGCAGTTGCTGTATTTTGTTATTTTTTTTCTCTCTTCACTGTTTGGCAAATTAATAGGAATTTAGCTTGATTTAGATTTTTGGCAAGCATTAATTAAAATACAAAAACGTACTCTGCCTCTGAGTTTTGGTCAGACCCACCCGCACACAATGACACCGCTCGGTCCCTTTACACTCTCACAAGCACAGCTGGGATTGTAATTTAAATACATTTATCTAATTTTGATAAATATAAATGACAAAAAGTTTAGAAACATTCTTTGATGTTTTATACCAAAAGATGGTGGTCGATTCAATAACACGTTTACCGGTAAAGATCTCAAAACAGAAATGAGATGATAGTTGCAGGTAGGTTCTTTACCCTATGGTTGTGCATATTGCGCCCCCATTAGGGAGCAACATGCTACTACATCTCTGGATGACCTATTAGTAGTCCTGTATTTCTGAAACTTAAACACTGCCTGACACACCACAACCATTTGCGGGGTGGATTTACATGAGATATCACGGTACTAGTATTAGTGTATACATTACTAGTGTAATAGTAGTAAGTATTAATGAATGAATACTGTAACCCCCTAAACAAATCTACCATTTAGGCGTACTTATGAGAGAGAGAGAGAGAGAGAGAGCGAGAGGGAGAGAGCGAGAGAGTGAGACCAAGAGAGAGAGAGAGAAATTATCTTCTGAGCATCTGTGTTTGGAGGTTGCCCTTCTCTATTTGCTGGGCCTGTGGGAGATCAGGTTTTATCTGTCAGCTCCATCGCTGCTGTCAGGGGCCTCTTTATTACATCAGCAAACTCAGTGCTGTCTCACACATCAACACATGCACACATAAATGTCAGGCCCAACTACATTACTGCCAATTACATCAGTGGCCACGTTGGCCAACGTGGGGATTGCCAAAGGTTCCTGTATGCGTGAGACTTCATTGCATGAAGATAGAAAACACAGGTGAAGGTCAAGCACACAGATGTTTCACAAAGTCAATAGCATTTATTTCTCTGGAGGTTACCAAGATGACAGGCTGACATGTATTCATCTGCCACACAGAACTGCTGAATCCCAGACTCATTTTCACAGTAGTTTTTTCAATGTAGTTTTCTTTAGGAGAAAAATCTCCCACTGATAATGGCATAAATATATTGAAAAATACATTTACTTTATCCTCAAAGGAGTTTTCAATTCTTTGATGGATGTGGAGAAATGATAAATTTGTGGAAAGGATGCACTGAAACAGTAGAAGTATGCCCCCTAGTGAGTTTTATTATGCACATGCAGTGCTATGGGGTACAAAGACAAGAAGTCTGAATAGTACTGAACTTAAGTTCTTACAAGTTTCATTTCAATCATTATCATTATCATTTTCAGTTTACCTTCACACAGAGGTGTATTTGGTGTCTTACTAGCAGAGGCAAGTGGTCCGTTTCTTCTGAAATACACAAATGCATTATTTTATTATATATGATTTATTTGTACTTACCGGCGGACTATACATTATCCCTTACATATCATAGGGCTATATATCTGTAGCAGTCAAAGGGCTTGCAAACAATGGTAGGCTACTCTCACACCCAGTTGCTTCACATGTATTTTACTGCTGAGATGATATCATAGTATCATAAATAGTATCATAGAATGCCTACATGAAATACAAAATGGAATGTATAATTGCTCCTTGCTTCCTGCTGCCCTTTAACACTATAATTAAGACCTTTGTCAGGTTTTTAATGGCACACACGACACACTGGAACACACGTGCATATATGGAGGCGACACAGGACACACACACACACACATTGTCTGCTTTTTCCCATCCTGGACCGTCCTTCCTCAAGGACCCCCCAGGAGCAGTGGGCAGCTTGTAGCGCCCGGGAACGAAGTGAAGTGAACTGTCCATCTTTGGTGAGGGATGGACATGTGTTCTGTTATTTTGCATGTTTTTTCTGTTGGGGTCCTTAGTGGAGGAAACCCCTTGTGAACATGCAAACTCCACACAGAAAGGCCCGGGAGATAGCCCACCTGAGCCCTGTGCACTCTGGGAAGGACCTGCCCCCCAGAGCCAACATCGAACCCATGACCTTCTTGCTGTGAGGCGGCAGTGCAAGCAGTGCAAGCAACTGAGCCACCGTGCCATACTAAACTATTACATGCCATGTTCTACTACACATTGCTTACAATACATCACACACACACACATATTGTTTGCCTGCCTACCCACCTATTACTTTGCTAATATGTAGAATCACAAGCATCCACTCAGTCTAACAATAGTAATCCTATGAGTACAATAAGACCCAGAAGATGTTGTAAGACCATTATTTTCGTTGGCTGGTTGTACTCTCTCCCTTTATAAACACAACTTGTGTCTACGCAGGCTGTACATCTGCTCCATTTATGCCAATATAATGTATGTACGTATGATCTGCTTGAGTCTGTATACGAATATCTGCTAAAGATAAGATGCTAAAGGGAGACTTCTGCCTGCTCTAGGGTCTTCAGGCCTTGGGCTCCGTAAAGCATTTTGAGCCCATGTCTATTGTTGATGGCACCATATAAATCTTCTTCTAGTTATTTTTAAGGTCAGTGTGACCCTTCAATGTGGAGTTACAGATCTCTCCTCATTTATTGAGATAGGAGCGTATACTATATGTCTGAAATAGCTGCCTGGGGGTGTTACCAAGACGGCTACAGAGTGGCAAGACCTGCCTGGAAGGACTTTGGTGTCCAAATGTTTTCTCCCTTTCTCCAAGGGCAAGCCCTGAGGCAAGGCCAGGCAAATATATGTATTTTCTATTTTTCATACACAGAGGCAATTCAGTGAGCTTAACATGAATATTAGCAAAAGGAACATCCAAAGAAAAAAGAAAAACAAAGTAGAAAATATATAATTCAAATTAAATGATAAAATATTAAATTTTAAAAAGTACATAAAGTAGTGATTAAAAGAGAGTAATAATTAAAAGATAAGTGATATGACAAGTAGGGCGCAGTAATAATAGAGTGTAAGTTCAGAGCTCAATCAGAGGCAAATTAAAAGAGAAATGTTTAGACCTCCCTGAGGCACCTGCATCCCTTATCATAGGTCCTCAAGCTTTTCCTTCATAACCCGTTCCTTAGATCACCATACACTTTATTCTGGAGAGCTCCTGGATAAGGGATTGAGCGTAAGGCAGCCTCTTCAGGAACACAATCCTGGTTTAGAGGAAGGGTAAGAGGGGTAAGGATGCAGACTGGAAAGCATTGTGGAGAAGCCAGAAAGTGTGTTAATCCCACCTGGCCCACTTAGGTAAGTGAACAGACTAGGATGCTAACAAAGGTTTCCCTGTTGGCAGAAAACTATTGGAACATTACAACCTGCACAGCATTACAGAATCTCATGTATAGTGCACACCTGTCTTTTCTGTCAAATGTAAACCAAAGGCTTTCCTTCACTGCCTTTTTTGTCATGTTCATCAGTGTATAATTTCATTGCACTCCTGACTCCTGACTTCCATCTTCAGTGCATTCAAAAGCCAGCGTAGTGTACTTTAACTTGTGGGCCTTCTCTGTTTGCTTCCTGTCTACGGTGAGGCAAACTCAATCATTGCCACTTTCCTCGCTGCTGTCAGCCACATCAAAACATCAGGCCGTGAGCGAAGTGATGAATTTCCACGGGGAACTGGAATTGCTGCCCGAGGCCCGCTATCACAAACTCATCATCCATTTTCACTTTCAAATCACCAGAAATCAGTGCTGTTGGACTTATCTGAGAGTCCCTTCCTTCTGCTCCTCAACACAGTTGGGCTTATACAAGTCGTGTTCATCTTTGGTGTCTGTACAATCTAATCATGATTTGGAGCTTGTCACTGTAGGATGAGCAAAAGCAGACAGTAGAGGAGATATTTCAGCAGGGTCAGAGAGGCTGTGTTTTTTGTGGTTTACCCTTCAGTGAAACTGAAATGCATTTAGTACGGGCTGGAATTTATTTCAGTCAATGTTGTGGTCAGTGCCTATTGAGACAAAAAACCAAGAGGAACATTCTGTTCTGCCACGTATTAGCTTGTAAAAGCATGTTTCAGTGACAGAACTGATCGATCAGAGAATTGCCATAAGTGACCTCTCCAATTCAGATTCCTCAGACAATGTTATGCCACATGTGTGTGTGTGTGTGTGTGTGTGTGTGTGTGTGTGTGTGTGTGTGTGTGTGTGTGTCTCCTGTGATGCATGGTAAGAGGTGTGTTTCAGCTATCTGCTAGCTATGCAGTCACATACAAGGTGAACTAGCCACAAGGTTAAATAAGTGAGATAAGACTGGCATCTCACCTCAGGAGCCCCACCAGAATAAATATGACTTGCACAAACATCTCAAGGCACCTGGCCGTGACAGACAAGGCAAGCACTGCAGTCTTACAGCACCATTCTAGTCTCTTTCCATTTAGCTGGTGAAAAGAGAGCACCATTTCCCTCAAAGTGACACAGTAATGGGAGAGTGAGCATTTTATCACGAGATAGCTCTGTGTGTAATTTGCACTCAAGCATGGTCTTACTGACTGGTAAAATGCAGTGAAAACAGTCAAAACCATTTAGTAAGTGCTTGAGCTTGCATGACAGCAACGGAGGAAAAGGAAAATGCTCAGCAAAATAAAAGTCAGTTCAAATCATGTCTGAAAACTCCAACATTTTCACAGCTAGTTTATCACTGCTGCGTGCATCGTTACATGATTGAACACATTTGATCAATATGTCATGCAGATTTGGATCATCTGCTAACATTCTCAGTGTCTGTTTTTTTGCTGTTCGTGCTGTTTGTTCAGAAATGCTTGTTTTTTGGTGTTTGGTTGGGATTTCAGGTTTGATTGTGGGGTAAGCTATGTGTGCTGACTGCATCTAAGATTCAAGCCATTTTATCTGTTGTTATTGTGTTTGTTTTGTCGGCATATTTGATCTTAATTGTGATGATGGGCTATAGCAGCTTTAGAGCAGCCTCTTGGAATGTGAATGGTTTAAATAACCCAGTTAAGAGGAGTAAAGTAATGGCTAAGATAAAGAAGGGGCAAAATCAAATCATTTTTTTACAGGAAACTCATTTATCTCAAAGTGAGCATGAAAAACTAAGGAAGTTTGGGTACAGGAACATATTTTATAGTTCGTTTAAAAAAGGCCACAAAAGAGGTGTTGCGATATTATTACATAACTCCATACATTTTGAATTAGTCAAAGAAATAAGGGACAGTGAAGGCAGATATATTCTAGTGCAAGGTAAAATAGAAGATCAAATGACTACCCTTCTTTCAGTTTATCTTCCTCCACAGAGTGACCCAAAACTTTTCAAGAAAGTTCTGGAGCTTATCGCTTCAGAATCACAAGGTACATTAATCTGTGCAGGAGATTTTAACACGGTAATAAATAGACTGGATACATCAAACAATAAAAGGATGATATCACCTCAAACTAAAATACTGAGAAGGGGTCTGGAGGAGATTGGCTTACTGGACGTGTGGAGAGACCTACACCCAACGGAGAAAACCTACACATACTTTTCTGCGCCCCACACAGTGTACTCGAGAATAGATTTTTTCTTTATCTTTAGGAATGATAGACATAGGATTCAGTCCTGCGATATTGGAACTAGGGATATATCAGATCATTCTCCATTATACCTGACATTGTGTTTGGACAGTAGACCTAAGAAAACAAACTGGAGACTCAATACAAGCCTTCTTAATAAGGAGACGGTGGTACAGCAGGTAAAAGCTGAAATACAGGACTTTCTCAGAATAAATGATAATGGGGAAGTAAACCCAAATATTCTATGGGACACTTTAAAGGCAGTTGTCAGGGGCAAACTGATATCTCTTAGCGCAGCTATGAAGAAGGCAAAAGAAAATAGACTTAATCAACTTGAAAAAAAAACTGGGTGAACTAGAAAAAAGGCACAGTGAGAATCAGAGCGAACAGATAATGTGTGAAATTAAAGAAATCAGAAATCATATATCAAATTGCTATAAAGACGAGTTAGACAAAAAATATAAATACTTAAAACAATCATATTATGAAGTAGGTCCCAGAGCTACAAAGTTATTGGCAAAGAGAATACGGAAAAAACAGATTTCACAATCAGTCTATAAAATTTTGGACACAGGAACAGGACAAACGTATAACAATTTGGATGAAATTGATGCTGCATTCCAAACATACTACAGGAAGCTGTACTCCCAAACAAAACAAGATTGTAAAGAGAATATAAAAACATTTTTAAACTCATTGGACCTGCCCTCAATCGGTGACAATCAAAATGGCTGTTTAACCTCAGTGATCTCAAGGAAAGAACTAGAGGATGCGTTGCATAAATTAAAAAATAATACAACCCCTGGGACCGACGGCCTGCCCACGGAATGGTACAAAACATTTGGAGAACACCTGATTCCAGTTCTCTTAAGATCTTTCAACTGGACTCTTGAGGAAGGCTCGATCCCCCCTTCATGGAATGAGGCAATTATTTCTGTCATCCCAAAAGAGGGAAAGGATAAAATGTTGTGTAGCTCCTACAGACCAATCTCAATTCTAAATCAGGATTATAAACTTTATTCATCTATTATATCGAAGAGATTAGATTCCTTTATTCCTGATCTGATTGACAATGACCAAACGGGATTTGTTAGGGGGCGCCAAACGCAAGATAATATCAGGCGATCACTTCATATAATACACAATATTAGAGAAAGTAAAATGGGTGCAGCATTAATAAGTCTTGATGCCGAGAAAGCTTTTGATTGTGTCAGTTGGGAATATCTGTTTTTGGTCCTGGAAAGGTTTGGCTTCACTAAAAATTCAATTGATATTTTTAGAACTTTATATTCTGCCCCAACAGCAAGAGTTAAAATAAACGGTCGATTAACCAATCGCATCAACCTGGAAAGGTCTACATGTCAGGGGTGCCCTCTTTCCCCAACCCTTTTTACGCTTTACATTGAACCATTGGCACAAGCTATAAGAGAAAATGATGATATCCAGGGAATTGATGTAAACGGGAAAGAGCATAAAATAGCATTATATGCCGATGATATTTTGTTGTATGTTGAAGATCCAGATAGGTCTCTCCACGCACTTTTGGATCTCCTTGAGACATTTGGCAATCTTTCAGGGTATAAGCTTAACATACAAAAAACACAAATATTAGTATTTAACTACAGACCATCAGTAGATCTTGAACAGAGGCTTACCATTGACTGGTCTCAAAAAGCAATTAAATATTTGGGGGTTTGGTTAACCCATTGTCCTAAAGACCTGTATAAAAGAAACTATGAAGAAGTGAGCAAGAAAATTAAGGAAGATCTTAACCACTGGTCAACATTTTTGATAAGCTTCAGTTCAAGAATTGAGACCATCAAAATGGTTGTTATGCCTAAATTGTTATACCTATTCATGTCATTACCAGTTAAAATTCCAATCTGTCAATTTAATGAATGGAACAAGCAAATATCTAGATGTATATGGAACGGAAAGAAACCAAGGATTAGATTTAATACATTAACCATTGATAAGGCTAGAGGTGGAATGTCCCTGCCAAATCTCAGGGATTATTACTTGGCGGCCCAGATAAAACCTGTCATTCTTTGGTGTGACAGTGGATATGATGCAGGATGGAAGGAGATGGAGAGGAAGTGTGGAGATATCCCAATACAAGCAATGATTGGTGACCGAAAATTAGCTACAACTCATCAGGAGGACTTGAATCCTTTAGTCTCCTTTACCCTGTCCATATGGTTTGATGTTATCAAACAATTAAATCTATCCACACAGATAAAAAAACTGAGATGGGTCGCATATGACACAGATTTTGTTCCAAACAGTATGGACTCCAGGTTTAAATTTTGGATGAATAGAGGAATCACAGCTTTTTGCAGATTGATACAAAACAATAGATTACACAGTTTTCAGACAATAAGAGAAAAATACAATTTAGAAAAACAAGATTTTTTCAGATATTTACAGCTGCGCCAATACTTTTTAAAAGAAATGGGTAAAAAAGAAGCAAATACTGTGCCGAATGACATAATACAGTTGATCACACAGACTTACACCATTGGCTCTAAGTCAGTGATTTCAAGACTCTACCAGGGAATAGTTAAGGGAAGAGGCAGTTCCACAAATTACATCAGAGAAAAATGGGAAAAAGAAATAAAGGAAAGAATATCCCCCCAACAATGGGAGAATATATGTGAAAATATGTCTTCGACTACCTGCTCATCTTATTGGCGTGAATTTTGTTGGAAAAACCTTGTCCGTTTTTTTATCACACCTAAATTAAAATCACATCAAACATCACTGACACACACATGTTGGAGGGGTTGTGGGGAAGTGGATGCAAATCACTACCACATTTTTTGGGCCTGCCCGAAGATTGATAAGTTCTGGGAGAATGTTTGGGAAACTATACAACAAATTTTAGATTTACAAATTCCAGGATCATGTCTATCACTTTATTTGGGCGATATGCCAGAAGAACTTACTAGAAATGATAAATACCTGTTGAAAATATTTACGGCAGCAGCAAAGAAAGCAATCACACGTAAATGGTTACAGACCGACTCACCTACTGTGGATAATTGGTTAGATATTATTAAGGAGATCCATGAAATGGAGAGACTAACCTTTCTATTGCGTTTGAGAAATTACTTGTATATCGGAAGATGGACAAAATGGAATCTGTATATGTTTAAGTAGGGTTGTGATTATTGATTGACTTTTGATATAATTTGCCATTTCATTTTCCTTTCTGCTGCTGTATATTATATAAATATATGTCTGGGAATGCTGTAGCGCATGTCACAATAATATGTTGTACAAAATGAATGTTGTCGTGCCGACACTTAACCTTGTACTGGTATGGTTGTTCAGTACCATTGTCTTTCACAGAAAAACTCAATAAAATCTAAGTAATAAAAAAAAATAAAAAAGATTCAAGCCATTTTATGAATGCCTAATACCCAGTCCAGCTTCTGTGATATCATGTGAGTTGAGGTCCCTTATGCTGTCTTACACATTTTGGAATCAAAATGGCTGATTGCTGTGTCTGCTGTCCTGTACTGTCATATCATCTCTCTTTCTCACTTGCCCTTTTCTCCCACTAGCATTTTTTATCTCGTAAACACGGCGTCGTGTCAAGAAATGTCTGCGTATACATGGAAACACTGGAGCGGCTGAAAAGGCTGTAGTATATCTGACAGGCCTGTTGGTGGCGCTGTAATGCTGCTACAGATAACTGAAGAAAATGGAGAACAAGACATGGAGCATGCGCATAAAGTGAAAGAAGACAGACGTCGGGATCCAACTAGCCACCTTCCGATTGCTGAACGACTTCTCTACCATGTGTTTGTGCATACAAAAGGCAGATCCGACAAAAGATTTCCCCATTTTCGGCTAATCCCGTTTCCGTCTGGACGGGCCCTTAGTCACATAAGGAGTGTAAATAGTTGCAATATATCCTGCCCAAGAATATGAGAAACATTGCAAAGCAGCTGCTGTGACCACCTCTAGCTCTCAAATGCTAATGTAAGCCTTAATTACCAGAGGAAGGTGAACACACACACACTCATCCGATTTACTTCTTAAGTTTATTCACAAAACATAATACAGATTCATCACCAAACCTAGTAGCCTGCAGTACCACCAAGCCGCATGCCACACGCCCACACCCATGCTAAACCCAGCCAACTGTATTTCTCTCTACGGCCACTTTATCCCAGGGGAAGGGACTGGCCATGGACCCCGGCCATGGGCTAACCTAGTCTGCCCAGTGTGGCTAATCCTTTAAATGTCCAGACCAGGGTAGCATACTCAATCCTTTAAAGGTACAGTGTATAGGATTTCTGGGGATCTATAAGTAGAAATTGAATATAGTATTCATAATTATTATTTAATTTGTGTGTAATCACCTGTAACGGCGAATTGTTGTGTTTTGTTTGCTTTGTTTGCTTTGTTTGTTTGATATCTACATAGGGAGCTGGTTCCCTTCCACAGAGTCCGCCATATTGCGCACAATAGCCTAGAAGGGACGAACCAAAACACTGGCTCTAGAGAGGGCCTTTCACGTTTTGATGGCACTTGATGGCCACCGTAAGTTCTCCTGTACGCTTGGAAAAGGAGGGGTATTCAGTTGGTTGCAATTCAGCATCACCTCTAGATGCCATTAAATCCTACACAATGCACCTTTAAATGTCAAGGCCAAAGTGACGTACGTATAACACATCTACTCACTAACATTGGCTTCAATGGGAGTACAGGTTCAGTCTGTTAGCGTCTCTCAATTTTCCGACAGAGATTAGTCCACAGTCTCGAGGCCCGTTTTATTCCGTCTCTCTCACCGCACCAGCAATTAAACATGTTGTGATTCACAGGTGTGTCACAAACCTCTGGCTTTCAACAGTCTCAGTTCATTACCGGGGGGGGCGTGGTTGACTTGGCCAGTAAACAGCATTCACTACAGTAATCTCTTCATGGTAACAAAGGAAGTGTCTGCACCCTCGCATCACCTAGTTCATTCCCGTTAAGAGCCTAGGAGGTATTTCAAAGCAGCGGACAGGGCTTGTTTGAGACGCTGGTGGTGCAGACCTATACCACTGAATCTGGAGTGTGTTCCACATGCTTCATTACTGCTCTTTACCGGAATAAAGACTGACTGCTGCATCACCCATAAGAAACATCCTTCCGTCTTTTTTTTTCCTCACAGAAGACTTAAATTGAGTGAAGAGAAGAAAACAGGAATGATCTGGAAATAATGACTGAGGTGTCTGCCAATCTGACGTGGGCTGCTTCATTGCTCTCATCCGCTGACCTGAATAATCAAGTTGATCTGTCTCACCAGCGCACTCTCATCTGGGCCTGGGCTGACAGATCGCTTATCTCCTGTCAGCCCAGTCAGCCACTGCAGAACCACTGGACGGCTGGGCTCTCTGAAGAGCTTTGGCCAGGCTTTAGGAAACTCATCACTGTGTCCACATGGTGTGCTAACGCACTCCAACATAATTCAAAGCAATGCGCATCACTACAGCAGATAAGCATATGCAGCCTCCAGGAAGTCCACTGTCTACATCATGAATGACAAGACCCTGGTTGAAGCGTTGATCATTAATATAGCATGATTGCTTCTGTTGTGGACTCGCTGTACTGAATCACTGCACCGGCATAACCTGTGATGTTTTGTAAGGATTGCTTTCACATAAGAAATCAATGACATTAATTCGTTCTGAGCCCATTGTTAGAACCAAAAGGGAACCAGACATGAAACGCTGCATATTTCAGGGCTGTTGCAAGAGAGGGTTGCAACATAGGGTTGCAAATAATTGTGTTATAATTACAAGACAGAGAAAGGCACTTTGAAGATGATTTCCATAATGCACCATCTTCATCATGTCCACATTATGAATTTCATCATGCTGTTACTAGTACTAGCGGGGGTAAGTTTAAAAAGCTACTTGACCTTGAACTTGAACACGATAATGGATTAATGTGAGGAATAATAATTCTCCATGTCTTCCATGCGGTGCTGATACCCTCTCTCTAGAAGTCACCTGTAGGCCTCTCTGGACCTGATACGGGCCTGAACAGGGACAGATCCATCCAGCTCTCCCTCTGAGCTCTGTGCCTCCTTCCCCATCTCAGCAGTTAACACGCACATCCTTGTGGGATTCTTAAGCTAATGATGTTGCTAGTGTTGCCGTTTTCACGAGCTTGTTTACTAATTTGGTGCAATTATGATTGATTTTTCCCCCTCCGATTTTAACAGCAGTGCTCTGGCTCACTGAGGGAGCTTCGATAATGTGATGCTGCCGTTGGGAGGAATAACTGCCACTACATAAACACAAATAATGAGCATAAAGACAGGGATGGGTTTAATCATCCCATTTCCACACATGAAATCTCACTGAATCGTTTTGGATTGTTTTATCATTACATCCAGTGTTGGGGAATAGTGAGCTTCATGGAATTAATCTGGTAGTTTTTTTGTATTTTGTATCTTGCTGGTAGTTCAACTGCATTCATATTTGCCTATTGATTCAAGTAGTTAAATTACTTTGCCCCCTTTTTCTCTTATCCTGACCACTTTTAGGGACTGCTCATGTGTCAAATAAACCAGAGATTCTACTCTGACAAGTTGAAAGATATGCCCATTGTTTAGACCAGTGTTCAAGCTGTTCCCACTGCATAAAAAGGTGCAAGTTGAAGACTAGTTGTTTAGTTTAGATTGTACAAGTCAGATGTTACAAAATTGACGAGTAAGACAACAGGCCCGTGGCATGTAGTGTAGTTTTTTCACCACAAGGGGGCAGAAAGGCTCCATGCTCTCCACTGTCATGTGTTGCAGTGCAGTGAGCTTGTGCTCTGCTCTTCCCTCTGCCACCATTCATCGCCAGCCATAATGGTTTCCTCGCCGGGGGATAAAAAAAAGAAGGGAAGACTCACTGTGCATAACACTTCAAAGCTGCTGATGCTGAGCTTTCCCAGCTATCGCCAGCACCATTACTGGATTGGAGGTTAGTGATGGAAATCTGTTTAAGTTTCAACAACTGTGAAGGAAAAGACATCGCAAATGCAATAGCTTGTTGCAAGAGCCCTGCATTTGCGCCAATCCAGTTAATTGAAATATCTCCCATAACCTAACCTTTATGGCCGTTACAACTGCGCAGTTATCAACAAATGCTCAGTCAGCCAATGCCATTGTCTGATAAGGCATGCTATTTCCCCCCTTTGTCCAGATACTGTTCCCCTCCCAGATTCATGGAGTTATGGCACCTTGCCCACATTCAACATCTTCAGCTAGAAGGCAACACACGTTCACATCCTGTTGGTTCTGCATGCGCCTTAGCGAGGAGGTTAATTTCGTGAAAATGAGCTAATTTCCACAGTCTGAGCGCTCCAAGCCTGTCTGCCTGAGCAGGGAGCTGCGCTGCGCTGCGCGCCGCGCCGGCTGCCAAGCCATCGGTCTCCCTTGTTAAAATTCCTTGCCACGGTATTTAATGGAAATCCAATTTTCAGGGAGGTGTTTTAAGATGTATTAATCCAGGCAGCTTCCCGCCAGCCCCATAAACCCCACACACACTACAGGCCTGCAGAGGCCCACACTTTCCACTCATACACACACACACACATACACATACACACACACACACACACACACACACACACACATGGCTGACCTGGCCTGGAAAGGGCAGTAGAGATTTCTCTCTCTCCCTGTTTCTCTTTCTCTCTCTTTCTCTTGTTCCTTGTGTCTGCCACAAACATACACACACACACACACACACACACACACACACACAGATAGACTCTTGCGCACTTGCTCACAAAAACACACACATAGGCCTACAGCTTTTCTCCCTTCGGCTGTCTCTCTCTTTCTCGTAGCATCTCTTTCACACATACTCTCTCTTTGCTCTTCCTGTCTGTATTTTTCACATCATATGTCCCCTACGCAATCTCTCTCTTCCTCTCTCTCTCTCTCTCTCTCTCTCTCTCTCTCTCTCTCTGTCTCTCTGGCTCTGATACTCACAGTGTCTCCTTGTGTGTAGAGACCTTCACGGCCTGATTGGAAAAGTCTGTGGCTTTATGTGTCTGTCTGTCTGCTCCTGCCGTTTCAGTGCTTCCTTAACTAATGCCATTCCCAGCCCTCAGCAGGACTCGCTCATCTGAGTGCCCTGGCACACATCCCTGGCCCACAGAGAGAGAGAGAAAGAGAGAAAGAGGGAGAGCGAGAGAGGGAGGGAGAGAGGTGATGAATGAGAGAGCAAAGGAGAGGAGTTTTATTCAAACCTTTATACAGAAAAGAGCAATAATCAAATCAGTCCACCTTGCCAGTGGTCAAAGAAGTCATCCTGAGGCATTAGTTGTCAGCATGGCCTCCCTAACACACCACATATCCCTGAACAGATCCACTTTGTATGAAAGAGACAGACAGAGAGACAGACAGCCAGAGGGAAAGAGAAACAGAGGTGACCCTTTCCTGTTCAATTCTTCCAGCCAAGACAGCCACCTTCCAAAGTCTTCAAAGTTCTCTCGGGCCCCAATGTTGTTCCTGGGCAGCTGGGGGGGGGGGGGGGGGGGGGCTCGAGAGGTGACTGAAATGAGTGGGACACACGGGCCACATGTGGCTGTAGTTCTGGGTGAAGGCCACAAAACGGACGCCAAGGCCCAGCTCTCCGCTTTCCTCCGAGCTCTCCCACAAAACTACCAATTTACATTTCTGAGAAGTTTTACTGCTCCAAAGCCATGGCTCCCTTTCATGTCCTGCTTGAGCGAGGCCTTTTGGAAGCTGGTAATTTGAACCTTGTGTACGCAGAGTTGAAATGGAGGAATTTCCCCTCTACTTGGCCCTCTTTATCCTACTCGCTCGCTCTCTCTCTCTCTCGCTCTCTATCTATCTGTCTATCTCTCCTCCTCACACTCTGTAATGAGACCAGGCCCCAACCAGCTCTCCAGCAGATTCACACACACTCTCTCTCTCTCTCACACAGACACACACACACACACACACGCATGCATAAATGCATATGCATGCATGGATTCAGGCATTCACACACACACACACACACACACACAAGCACAGACACAGACTTGCACATACACCATAATTTCATTCACATGCATCCCCCCCCCCCCCCCCCCCACTCACACACATCCATAGCACACACACATAAGTCCACAGCGACACTCCCATTCGTAGTTCTTAGAAGTGTGTCTTTGACTGGGGGAGGGGAACCAAGGAAGCACGTTGAAGGGGTTATAAACTTGAAAGAACTCTTGTCTTGTTGAGAGAGACAGGGAGGGCTAACTAAGTGACAGGTACTGAAGTCGGAGTCGGGGAAAGATGGTGTGTGTGTGTGTTGGGGGGGGAGGCACTGAGTTTAGCTGACGTGGGGGTGCATTTCTATTTAGCATCCCACTCCTCATGGTGTTGTGGAAAATGTTCTGGCTTAGTTTGAAAAGCA
This sequence comes from Clupea harengus, assembly GCF_900700415.2. Lineage (NCBI taxonomy): Eukaryota > Metazoa > Chordata > Actinopteri > Clupeiformes > Clupeidae > Clupea > Clupea harengus. The sequence goes on from NC_045156.1 coordinate 3,429,480, forward strand.
CAAGTTCAACCATCACAACCCTCCCACCCATCCCAAAGAAATGAAAAGAACTGGAAAAGAAGGTTGGAGCCATGCGGTGCCATGTGGTCTTGAGGCGGTTTGGTTTGGATTGGTTTGGAGATCCCAAGTTCAACCCTCACCCTTCAAACCTCTCACTCCCGGCCATCAACAACTCCAAAAGAAATTGAAAGAGTGGAGAAAAACAATAATGGAGGGGTATATAAAGGTGTAGAGGGTTGGGGTTGGGGGGGGGGGGGTGGGGGTGTTCACAGGCCTGGGAAAGGAGAGAGGGAGAGACTGAGGGGAGGAGGAGGGCGCTCTGGGTCTGTGGTGCTGCTGAATGGGAGTGGTGCTGGCCTGTGGATGAACCCGGCGGGGACGTGGCTCCTCGGGGTCATCCCAAGTTCAGGACGTTCCCTCGCTGACGGGGTGAGCAAGCAGAGGAAGCCGCCGCTGCCGCTGGTGGAGGCGGGTGGGGGTGGGGCTGGGGAATGGGGGTAAAGAGTGTCCCCATCAAACCCTTTGGCCCCTGACTTGGAGCAACCCCCCCCCCCTCCCCCCCACACACACAAGGGCCCATGTAATGCAAATCCCTTTCCAGCAGGCCTCGTGAACAGTGTGGAGGAGTGGGGATCTTCTTGAGTAGGGAGTGTCATAACAAGGAGAGAGAGAGAGAAATAAAGAGAGAGAGAGAGAGAGAGAGAGAGAGAGAGAGAGAGAGAGAGAGAGAGAGAGAAAGCAGAGGAAGAGGCTGGGAAAGCTCTAATGCTGGGGATGATGAGTTACAGCCTGGACACATGAGGCCTCCGTCTGCCCCACGCATTGGCTGCGTAGTTTCCCTGGCCCATCTCCTCATGGGACACACACAAACACACCACACACACACACACACACACACACACACACACACACACACACACACACACACACACACACACACACACAAACACACACACACACACACACACAAACACCCACACACACAATTGCAACTGAGTCACAAGTTAACTTAAAAGCACAGACAGAGATTAAAGCGACGCAGACAACGCTTAAATCAGGCCACCTCATCATGACTGGTTAGGCGCTCCCCGGCACCAGATAGTGCTAACTAGCTCTTCAGGTTTTATAGAACCCCAGTTGGCTCCAGCTGGACGGAGACTCCAGGAAGAGGCTGCTGGTGTCTTCTGCTGAGACGGATGGGAGACAATCTGTCACTCATCCCCGCAGGGGAGGCCCCCGATTGGCCCACTAATCTGCCAGTTTGCACAGTCATCCCAGCAGGAGGCTTTTGACTGGATAAGTGGGCCCTCCCACTTTGCCAGTGGCAAGGCTTGTTTTGGGGGGGGGGGGGGGGGTACTTAGTGAGAGATGTTATAGCGCAGTGATCTCTCTAAGGGCAGACCGGATCCCACTGAAAGCTCTACCCGCACGTGGCATGAAAAAATATTCTGTCTTCCATACAGAAGTTGTGTGCACATCTTTGTGAAGGCTAATAAAACTTGTTCTGGTAAATATTAGCAGAATGACGCGATAGCGGGGCCCAGGGACCCACTATTCAAACTGGTGTTAACAGTTCACATCCAGCCAATGCAGTTTGAATTGGGCAACCGTGTAGAGTCTCTCTGTTTCTATTTTATGATGCAGAGGCAGTCTCAGCACTAAGTGCACTCTCACTGTAATACTCCAAGTCGTCGCCCTTGGTATCTGTATCTGTGTTTGACCTTTGTGAAAAACCCAGCTGTAATCTTATCCAGAGCGCCGATGTTTTGACCTTTCGTGAAAATGACTTGCTCTGCGATAGATCTCTGAACCATTTCATTGCCTAGGTCAGGGGGGGGGGGGGGGGGGTCACCACTTATGCACTTGTATGCATAAATTCTTCTTTCATCAACTACTGTCAGGACCTAGGGGATAAGCAAATTTAAATCTGATATCTATTTATGGGCTGCAAGATCTGTGGGGAGCACATATCCAGCATATAGGCCATTGATCAGCTCTCTCTCTCTCTGTACTCTAAGTTCCCGTTCCCATACTGTTAGACTTTCATCTCCTTTGGCAGAATGAAAGGATTGCACTCTTTGCCAGGTTCACTCCTTACAGATTGTGTCATGAGGCTGAAACTAACGTTGGTGGTGGCCACTGCTGAACCCTGACTGAACTCTCCCAAACATCTCATTCTTACTATTCCTCTTTCTTTTTTTTCTTCTGTTTTTTTTATTAGCCAGTGCTAGAGTTACTGTTAACAACACAAGGTGTCTGGAATGTAAGGGCAATTTGTTATGAAAGCGCACATCTCTCTCTCTCTCTCTCTCTCTCTCTCTCTCTCTCTCTCTCCCTCTCTCTCTCTATATCTGTTTCTCCCTCTCTCTCTCTCTCTCTCTCTCTCTCTCTCTCTCTCTCTCTCTCTCTCTCTCTCCCTCTCTCACACATTTAAAAACACAGGCCCACACCCTGAGCCCCATCGCTCCCCATCTCCCATTTCTCTGAGCCAAGGAGCAGTGGAGCAGCAGACGGGATGGTAAGAGGAGAGGATGGGGAGAGCCGAGCGGGTGAGAAGAGAGAGAGAGAGAGGAGTGTCTGGAGGAGGCAGGCGGGCAGGAGGATTGGGGCCGTCTCCTGTCAGAGGTGGAGGGGGAGAGAGAGAAGGGAGAGGGGGGATCCAAGGCTAGGACCTCCTGGTGAACTGTGCAGTCGCGAGCCGGGTCAGCGGGGCATGGCTGTCAGAGCGTGCCTGAAACAGGAACCCGGGAGTTCAGCCAGAGTTCACGCGCAGAATGTGCCGGATCCGTGTCCCTCGGACAGGCTCCTCCGCCCCACCACACACATGGACAATACACTCACACTCTCTCTCACACACACACAAACAAACACACATGCTGATGCTCACATACTCGCTCACACGCATACACACATGATATAGATATATGCTAATACCAACACAAAGAAGGACACACATTCACAAATACACACACACACACACACACACACACACACACACACACACACACACACACACACACACACACACACACACACACACACACACACACACACACACACACTCACACACATACACACACACACATGCATATGTACACACTGACACACATAAATAATGAAGTACAAACACACCCAACAAAAACACACACAGAATTATTTATACACATAATCAGTCAGACACACACAGACACACATGCTCTGAGAAACCAATCCACACCCACGCGCACACACCCACACACATTCACACACAAACTCTCTCACACACACACACACACACACACACACACACACACACATACATACACAAGCACACATAGGGATGCAATTATCCAGCAGAACAATAGAGACCTACTGAGTCACTTCCAGCACTTTAAAGTCCGCTGCAGCATCTCCAGAGGAGCTCTGTTTCTCCCACAGCTGAGGATCTTTGGATCACCCGTTAGTCTCGCTCCCTTCGGGACGGAGCTAGAACCGCTTCTGGGATATTTGGGCGAGGCCCCCGTCTTATAAAAGAAACCCAGGGATGAACTGTTTCCACTCTTCCAACTGATCTATTTCCACTGTGTCTTTTTTTTCTTCTCTTGCGTGGTTACATCACAGATTCTCAGAATCTGCTGTCCGCTTCGGATGAAAGAATGACAATTGTAATTTGCATTCTAACCTTTGAGGTGCTGAGCTAGAGAGGAGCTCTGGCGCATTGAAATGGCAGCAGATGTTCACCCAGGCATGGAGTGCCAGTTGATTGGGTTAAACCACAAGGCAGAGACAGAAAAGGAGAAAGAAAGACATGGAGAGAGAATGAGAAAGAGAGAGAGGCGGAGAGATAGAGAGAGAGAGAGCACGCTCTAATTCCTGTTGGTATGGTTTAAATGAGAAAGGCCACTAAGCCAGAGTACCCCCTGTGTGAGTGCACTCTCTGTGGGAACTCTGCCTCCGCTTCCATTCAAGACTGGCTGGCGCATTGTCAAGCCCAGAGTGTGACCTGGAGTTGAACTCGATTGTCAAACTCAGAGTAGTGCAGGCTCCAACCCTGACAATATGTGTGTGTAGGGTGTGTGGGGGTGGGTGGTGGTGGTCCTGGAGAAATTGCGTATGAGAAAGGGTTAACTCAAGCAGCATTACCAGCAAGTCTGTAAAACAATTTCTGAACTTCTGTCGGTGAGAGTTGCGTTGGCTACGTCCGCACGTCTGAACAAAAACACCACTGAGCTTTTCCCCTGTGGAGACAATCTCGAGAATAAAATAGACGGCCTACTCTGTTTTGCCAAAGACTGTCACTTTGCTGTAATTTGTGATGAACGTTTGAAGCAATTTTTTATTTTTCTCTCCTCCCTTTCTCTTTGTGCTTTTGTTCATGTGTTATGGTGCAGTGAAGTGCAACTTGGCCCCATGTTGTCAGTCCTCTCCTCTCCTCTCTGCTCTGTTAAGTCTTTTCTCCTCCTCAAGCCTAGTCCCACTGGTTCCCTTCTGCTCAAAACATTTCCCCACTGCTTTTATGTTCCCTTCTCTTCTCTTTTTCATCCACCCTCCCCCATCGTCTCCTCTCCTCTCCTTTTCCCTCCACTCGGCCCTCCTCTCTTCTCCTCCATCGTTCCTCTAAACTTCTTCCTTCCACTCCTCTTTTCTTCTTTTCACTCCTCAGAACTCCTTCCTTCCCTACCTCTCCTCTCCTTTCCTCTTCTCCTCTCTCCTTTAAACTTCCTTCTCATCTTCTCACCTCCCCTCTTCTCTCTTCTGGATTCCTTCCCTTCCTCCACCTTCACCTCTTCTCCCCTCTCTTCCTCTCTGGACTCCTTCCCTACCCTTTATCCAATCCCTCCCCCTCCTCTTCCTCCTCCTCTCTTTCTCTCAGTCCTCCAGTCAGACGTGACTGTGCACATGTATGTCAGGCCTCTGCCTCATAGCAGACAGCCCAGACAGGCAGCCACAGCTGTGGTCACCCGGCGCCAGTATGCCCAGGGCCCAGGGCCTGGGACTGGGGGAGGAGGGAGGAGGCAGCGGAGGAGGTGGAGGAGGTGGAGGAGAAGAAGCCCGGGTGCTCGGAAACAATTCAGCCTTTGTGGCTCCACTGGAAACGATCAGCTCAAATCAAATGACCGTAAGCCACAGATATAAGCCAGATGTGGGAATTCCAGGGCCCTGCTCCAGCTCAGCACGGCCCGGCCCGGCCCTGCCTGTCAGGGGCCAGCCCCTCAGACGGCAGCCAGGGAGAGGAGGTCAAGCGGCGGGCACGGCGGACAGCGCACACACCCCGGCGTGTGGGGGACAGCCCCGCGGGTGCACACGCGCAGATGCACAAACACACACACTTATACACATATACACACGTCACAAGGACACACACACACGTGTGTGCACACTCACATGCATACATATACACAGGTTAATGTATGACACGTATACACACATGCATCCAAACACATGCGCACACATCTGCACACGAACAAATGCGTATAAATGATACATATATAAACAAAGGGATGTACACACATGCAATCCCATTAAGACAGATGTTCACACTGACCTGTAGGTATATGAATACAAGAATACGTAACATACATACAACACACTCCCATGAAAGCCGAGTTTACAGTATAAACACACACTGTATACATTTATTAAACACACACACGCACACTTGCACACACACACACACACATCACAAAGACACACAAACCCCCAAATGCACTTGTCTAATAAGCAAATAGCAGATGCTTTCCTCGGAGCGACTGGGAAGGATGAGTCTCTATTTCAGCCTGTCTTTTTTCTTTTTTTTTTTTCTTCTTCTTCTCGTGCTTCTCAGCTGTGGATGAGTGTCTGCGTTACCCTCGGTGTGGCCCTCGTGAACTAGGCCACGCTCCCATAAATCTCCCCTCATCTCCACTCCGAGCGCATGATTACATACTCCACTGCTGCACCTTCCCCATGTCACGTCCAGCTGGAGCGGAGTCGAGCATTGCACGGTGCAGAGTTCAGCTGGTTCTGATTGGGCTGGGAGAGGCTTGGGGTTAAGCTTTCTTTTTCTCTTTTCTTTTCAGGAGAGCATGAGGAGGAGGAGGAGGGCGGGTGGGGTGATTTACATCCCTCTGACTGACATGTGCAGATCTTCGTCTGACATGCTTTTTTTCGTTCCTCATTTTTCTCCCCGAGTGCGGAACATCCATTTCTCCGACTGACATCCAATTTTACAGTTAAACAGAGAGAGTCACAGGTTAAGTGTTTTATGGCTGCATAAATCAGCCTGTTTAGCCAGTGGGTAAGAGCAGTGTCTGGGCAAGACGTAGCTGAAAATGTACAAACAATCTAAGGGTAGCTCAAAAGATTGCACTATACAGTACATACCTAATGGCTGAAGGCTAAGGAACAGCTCTGTAAAAAAATAAGGTCCTGCTGAATAAAAAAGGTCACATGAAAGTGAAGCTGTGCAGATATTACACACTGGGAATTACACACTGGGAATTGCAACTCTTCATGCGAATAAAAAGCAAATAAAAGTCCCCCTCTGTTTGACATTGGTAAGTTTCTTTCTCCACACTAATGGTTTCCCGCGAGTGGATGTGGCCAAAGGTCTGCCCGGGAAGCTGGACTAATGTAAGCCCAGCAAGGTCTTTTGTGTGTGTGTGTGTGTGTGTGTGTTTGTGTGTGTGTGTGTGTGTGTGTGTGTGTGTGTGTGTGTGTGTGTGTCTGTGTGTGTGTGTGTGTGTGTGTGTGTGTGTGTGTGTGTGTGTGTGTGTGTCTATGTGAGAGAGAGTGTAAGTGTGTGTTGTTATCGGTGTGTGTGTCTGTATGTGTTAACATGAATGTGTGTGTGTCGACATGTGTGAGAGCATTTGTACTAGAGTGCGTGTGTGTGTGTGTGTAGATATGGGTGTGTGTATTGGCACTGGTGTGTGTGTGTGTGTGTGTGTGTGTGTGTGTGTGTGTGTGTGAGTGTGTGTGTGTGTGTGTGTGTGTATGTGTGTGTGTGTGTGTGCTGCCCGTAGGACTCAGTTGTCACCTCACAGGCTAATTACTCTGGGGATGAGGAACCCCTGCCCGTTTGCAGGACCTTTCACCTCCGAGGTGTTGAGCAGGCAATTACTCTTCCTCGCTTCTGTGCAGCTATGCTCAGACGCACTGCACTGGTGCAAAACTGTGTGTGTGTGTGTGTGTGTGTGTGTGTGTGTGTGTGTGTGTGTGTGTGTGTGTGTGTGTGTGTGTGTGTGTGTGTGTTCGTGTGTGTCAAGGTTCTGGGGTGCCATTCAGGAAATATGTCTCCTGGTTTTGCAGAAATACATTGGTGCGTTTGTTTGACTGGAGTGTTTATTGGTAGGCTATCATGCACACTGGTTGTTTTGCCTCCTTATTGGTTAGTTGGTTTGTACATTGGTTTAAATAATGATGCATTGGCCGGGGTAACTGGTTGGTTGTGCGGTGCCCTGATGTTGGAACGTGAAACATTGGTCAATGGATACATTAACTTTATAAAATTGCCTCCGTGCTTTTTGTGGGTTCCTTTGGTTGTTTGCTGATTACAGCAAGGTTAGGAATAATAAATAGAATGAGAACCATAAACAGCCAGGCAGTGGTCCTACAGCACAGTAGTGTCTTACTAACCTACTGTATCTGCTGAGGAGTTTATAGCCTGCTTTGTATTTCTGTAATATGGTCAGGGCCTATTGTTTAGCATATATGTTAGAGGGGATAGCTAGTCTAATTATTAATGCAATGGACATGTGCCTAGGATTATGCTATGTTTAACTGATTGATTCAATTCATTTGAAAATGTTTAACTGTTCAAATGTAAAACTGCCGTTAAAGAAAGGCTTTGCAACTGCTGATATTTGTATTAATATTGTAACTGATTGATTAAATTAGGGGCCTACCATGAAAGGTTTGCGATTCACTGGCCTATACTTAAGATGAAATAAGAGGCTCGGCATGTAACATTCTGCTGATAATTAGGCTACATTCTCAAGGAAACGCTTCAGAAATGATGTTGCTGTGTACAGAGCAGTAAAAGATTTTTCATAATAGAGTCAATCATCTAGCCTAAGACTTTTTACATGAGATAGAAAAAATAGTTGAGAAAACATATCCTAATATTGGATATTGCCAGAACATTTATAAATATGCTAGTGAACCAATGTTAAACCAGACAAACCAACACATCTGCCAGATATCCAATATATGTGGTGTAAATGCAGTATATGTCGTCCACAAATATCAGTATTTATAATATCAGGGTTTATATGCCAATAATCCATACAGTACACCAATATACCTGTACATATTTGGTCTACACCTATATGCAAATCAATGAGAAAATCAATAACGATATAGCACAACTAATGTGTTTCCGAGAAAATCAATATGCTTCCAAACCAGTTACACGGCACACAAACCAATATAGGTGACGCATAATCAATAGTTTCAGTCTTGGTTCAATACAAGTGCATTAATGACCGATACATACATATACATATACAGTACATATACATATACATACGCATACACATACACATACACATACACATACACATACACATATACATATACATATACATATACATATACATACACATATACATATAAATATACACATACATACTGTACATATGCAACAAAACTAATATAAGGAAACCAATACATATGACATCAAACCATATAGTGAACACACGAACCAATGCATTTCTACAAAACCAGCAGACATATTTCCTGCATGTGAGAATGTATTTCCCCCTCCCTCTCTCTTTTGCTTTCTTGCACCCTCTCTCTCACTCTCTCTCTCTCACTCTCTCTCTCACTCTCTCTCTCTCTCACTCTCTTTCTGTCTTTCATTGCTTCAGAGAGCCAAGCTGTCAGTGTTTATGCCACCCACACATTCTCCCAGCTGAGACATTTAAATATGAGTTTACAGACGCCTCTTCTTTCTCTTACCTGGTCCTGTCCACTGGATTGGGTTTGTGCTGCTGCTGCCAGTTCTTTGAAATCAAGCCATGCTACAGTTCATGTCAGAAGGCTGAAGAATCCCAGGCAGTAAGTCAATCTGATGACATGCATACACTTCTCACCTCCGCTCTTCTTTCCCTCACTCTCTCTGTTCTTTCAGTTACCACCAACTTGGGCCTTTCCCAATGTAAATGCTTTGTAGACAATGGTCTTTTTTTTACGATAACTGATGGTGGGAATCTTTTATTTATTTGGGAATGTGCTTCAGGTTTCTACATTGCTGGGACACTTGGTATATGGCCCCATAACAGCGTACCTAGTAGACATACAGGTGTCTTTGATCAATATGGCCACATAATTGCATACCTAGTAGACATATGTAGGTGTCTTTGATCAATATGGCCACATAACAGCGTACCTAGTAGACATATATGTATCTTTGATCAATATGGCCACATAATAGCGTACCTAGTAGACATATATGTATATTTGATCAATATGGCCACATAATAGCGTGCCCAGTAGACGTTTAGGTATCTTTGATCAATATGATGGTTCAATAAAGGGGTATTTAAATAAATAAAGAGTTTTAGAGAGATGGCTCTTTCTCTGTCTTTACTTTCACCTCTGTGGGTGCTTGGCTTGTATGACTATCTGTACCTCTGCTGCTGCTGCGGCTGCTGCTGCTGCTGCTGCTGGTTCTAGTTATGCTGCTGTGGGTAATTGCATCCGTGTGCAGCGTTGCGGGTTCAGCCAGAGGCCGGTTCGTGCCAGTCCTGTAAAAGTCCTGGTGGTTTTGATGTGTTTTTCCCCGTGTGATAGAATGCTTATCGTATGTTGAGTCATCGCAGGGGGAGAACACTGCCCCACTCTCTGCTCTCCGTTGACCACATCCTCTTGGCAAACCTCGACACACACACACACACACACACACACACACACACACACAACAAACCAGTGTGCACCACCCTCTGTGGGTGTGTGCTATGGGAATGTTGCAGTGGAGGGAGCTCAGAGTGGTTTTGTTAATCCCCAGCTCCAGGTGTTACAGCATACAGACAGAGAAAGAAGAGTCATGGTGAAGCTGTCAGATGTAGATGTTGTTACAATTAAAACCCAGTGGAAGGGCTGCTGTTATTTAGCACTCATCGCCTTGATGGTACAGTTAAGCTTTTGATTGCAAGGCACCTCATGGATATTGAAATTGACTTTGCCAAGAGAGCTGCCAAATCTCTGCAGCAGCAGGTCATGGAGTGGTAATCCTACTCCGATGCTATGCTTACCCTCCTCTCCCCTCCCCTCTCCTCCCTCTGAAACGAAGCTTTGTTGTGAAGGTTTCTGTTTGTGCTAATTAACGGCTAAGCGAGAGGCCTGAAACACATCTGGTCTTCCATTCAGTCAGTCGTGACTAGTCTGGTATGAGTATGAGTGTGTGTGAGTAAGTGCGTGCCTGAAGAGCCAGTTCTTTCATTAGATCAGCATGTTGTTGAGTGGATATGTCCCTCTGTATGACACACTTAAGGTGTACCTTCATTAACAAGCAGTGTGGCCAGCAGCGTGTGTTTGGGGAGGTGTGTGTTGGGGGTTGCTGAGCATGCAGGGGCTTGCATAACCAGTCGAGGAAGTGACGCGACCATAAATAACACGTCTGGAACGACCCCTACAGGACACAGCATCTCTCTCTCTCTCTCTCTCTCTCTCTCTCTCTGTCTTTCACCTATCTCTCTCTCTCTCTCTCTCTCTCTCTCTCTGTCTCTTTCACCTATCTCTCTCTCTCTCTCTCTCTCTCTGTCTGTCTCTTTCATTTATCTCTCTCTCTCTTTCATCTATCTCTCTGTCTCTCTCTCTCTGTCTTTCACCTATCTCTCTCTCTCTCACTCTCTCTCTCTCTCTCTCTGTCTTTCACCTATCTCTCTCTCTCTCATTCGTTCTATGCCTGAGCCCCTGGTGGGATGCCGGGGGACTTTTACGAATACCCCCACAAACACGCCAGTGCTACTTGAACTAGGTTTCACCTCCCTGCTTGCGAGTGTTTCCCCTTCCTGCCGTTCATTTGTGCTGAATCCATGAGCTCTCCCCTCCCCTGCACCCCCAGCAGCCGCTGCACACAGGCACAGATGAGCTGGATCTGACTAAAGCACTGGTTGTGCTAGTTGTACCATTACCATCTGTAAATGGTAGTTACTGTAGAAGCTGAATAGTTATAGGTTTATTACAGTGAGGTGATTATCCTGGATGTGTGTGTAACCAAGCATGCACATTTGATTGTGTGTATATGCACGTGCATGTGTGTACTTGTATGCACGTGCCTTTGTTTGTGTGTATTCGCTCTGTGCTGAATGCCAGCGAGCCTGACCTCTATGTGAGTGTGTTATGCAATTCCTGGTTGGCGGCGGCGTCTGGAACACTCCCTCTGATCTTCCTCAGCGCTGCTGCCATTCTTCCTGCTTTGATCCATCCAAATGATACGCTTCCAGGACAGACACGACTCCAGAGCAGATCTGGCTTAGGTTCCGGCACAGATCCGGCCAGGTCCGCGCCACACCAGGGCCGGATGATCCATCCCAGAGTCCGCAGCCTTTCCGGGCTGTTCCCGAGATCAGCACAAGCCAAAAACACGATACGGCAGGCGAGGAAGTTCAGTGTGTCTATGGCCCAGTCTACTCTCGGATGCGATCTCATGAAGATAAGGGCTGTTGTTCCTATAAAAAGACTGGCTGGCTGGCTCTACATAGAGAGGTCACACAATAACTCCATACTGAGGAATTTCACTCGCTAGATGGGGTGGAACAGTGCAGTTATATAGGGCACGACTACACAATATTTAACTGTGCTACCTATGCTATAGTCTACCTATGGAAATTTGCCATAGTGTAATGATCACAGCTGAGTAACATGACAATAGTCAGATAATTCCTTCCTCTCTCAAGCATTTTGGGATTTCTTCTTGGGCTTTTGTATCATGGTGGCTAATAGGCTAGGCTAAAGTTCTTTCTTTCCCCCATTTTTTTTACCTATCTCTTTTGTTTGGAAGGAAGAACAGTAAAGTAATGAGCAACCTCCCATTGGATAGCCCGGTTTCACAAGCCTCCCTGTGGCCAGAGATGACCTACTGGGCAAAACAACTCTGCGTAACCTTTCACCCCGCCAGGTCCTGCTACCCATAATTCTCAGCTGACAGGCCAACTGAGGCATGGCGCTCTACCCCTCACTGGGGGTCAACTCGAACTCCTTCTTCTGTCACACGAACACGACTCCAAGCCAACCCGAAAAACATCACAGAAAGATCTCAGCTAATTCTGCTTTCACGCCTACACCCTTTTCAAACAGATTGTTATGACGCGGTGCACAGCAGAATGCAATGCAGTCACTCTTTGTGTTTCACCACAGATGTCAACACCGATATCCTAAATTGTTTTGCGGTTTATCCGCTGCCAAAACCTGATGTCTCAGACTGGTCACACTCATGTACTCTTGCTCTGGCAAAATAAAAATAAAAAAGTCTCATGTGACAAACCACAGAGACGGTTGAGTTCAAGCTTTGATTGCTAGATTTAGAGGGACTAAATGGCCCAACCAAGCAGAACATAACATATTTCACCATACATGGGTCATGGGGTTGCAATGCCCATTTCTAGCATTAGGCAGCTTTTAGTGTTTTTAAAAATCCGACCCGCAGAGTCCAACCACTTCCAACCATGACATATAAAAAAATAGAGAGAGATAAGAGAGAGAGAGACCTCGTAAGTAATTCATTGTAGGGCCTGCTCTACATAAGCTGCAAGGAGCCAAGAGCCAGGGAATTAGGAATCATACAAACCCTGTGGGATTATGAGATGGACGGGTGAACTAAGAAGAAGCTTGGCTGCCTGGAATATGACACACATTGTGTGTTGAAACAAATAAATAAATAACTATATAAATAGATAAATAGATAGATAGATATATAGATAGATAGAGAGAATGAGAGAAAGAGAGATAGATAGATAGAGAAAGAGAGCGAGAGATGGATAGATAGATAGAGAGAGATGGTTAGATAGATAAATAGAAAGATAGATACAGTAGATAGATAGAGAGATAGATAGAGAGAGAGATAGATAGATAGATAGATAGATAGAGAGAGATAAATAGATAGATAGATAGAGAGAGAGAGAGAGAGATAGATAGAGAGAGAGAGAGATGGATAGATAGATAGATATAAAGATAGAGATAGATAGATAGAAAGAGAGAGAGAGAGATGGATAGATAGATAGATAGATAGAGAGAGAGAGAGAGAGAGATAGATAGAGAGATACAGTAATAAAATAAGAGCTGTGCCTCCTGTTCAGTGTGTATTAACTGGAGACTAAACGCCTCAGCGGTATGCCTGCATCTGTTTTAAAGAGAGAGAGCAGCTGCCAGGACTTCATTGTTTCTCTCGTCGCGGTTCTTCTGTTTGCCAGACACAGCCCTGTGTGGTGTTTATGAGCAGGGTTGAGGAGTTTGTGAGTGTGTGTTTGTCTATGTGTGTGTGTTCTAGAATGCCCTTTGGTTCTTCTCCTGCCTGCTAGAGGGGAAAGTGTGTTGGAATTAGATGAGCTGTATGTCTTATTCACCTAACCCCCCCCCCCCCCCCCAAAGAGAAAAACTCTCTCCGATTTAGCTCATATTTGGCTAACCCTGCACTGAACTCAGCCCATGGGATTTGAACCATCCCGTCATGGAACACCCACATGCATACTTACAGGCGCATGCACACACAGGCTCAACACATTGTGCATAGGTAGACACACACACACACACACATAAACACACACACACATGTACACACACATACACGTAAACACAGACACAAACACACACACATGCCTGTACATATACTCATGCACACTCAAGTGAACACACACTCAGATATACAGTACTCACACACATGCGCACACACACACACACACACACACACACACACACACACACACACACACACACCATAACTGCATGTCTACTGCAGTCTCTACATGCTTCTGCACCATTTCGCAAGAGCCCACTCAGGGAAAGAGAGTGAGAAACGGTTCCCACTGGAGGCTCCTGTTTCCCAGCTCCAGGCATAACCTCTCTCTCTCTCACTCTATTGCTCTCTTGCTTTCTCTCTTTCACTCTCTCTCTCTCTCTTTCTCTCTATTTTCAACTTACTGTAAATGTCCGTGTGTGGGTCATCACCCCATCACAATGCACGTGTGTTTCATGACTTTGGCTAACAGCAGGCAGTACAGTACGCCATGCTTGGCTGAGATTCAAATTGTTTCCTCGTGGGGCTTCTCGGCCAGTCAGTGTTTTGTGACGTCGTGAGGTCGTGACTGGTCTTTAGGGTCGTCTGCGCTAGCCTTGACTTGTACTGAGACACAGTTGAACTAATCAATCAGTCAATACGTCTTGATCCTCGAACCAATGGGGAACATGATGAGAATTACAACTCCCTGACGTGGTGACAGGTTCTCATAAACACATCTCCCCTTTGTGTCTGGTGTGTGTTAACGTATCATGCAGAAATTTCAGGTCAAAAGTTTTGCACCTAGTTGTTGCACTTTGTCCTGAGTCGGGTTCCTAATCATGGCACACATTACTTAAGAGTTTGTTTTGCAAGATGTTTTTTTCCCAGTTGTGTACATTTGTGATTGTTCAGTGGAGCACAGTCATCTGAATTCATAGTTAAACATTTCCAACGAGTCATAAAGTAACCCATAGCTAGGAACAGTTTATTTTCTCTCCCTCTATTATCTTCCAGGCTTATGTAGCTCGGAGCAAAGGGCACATGCCAACCGAAGCCCCAGCAAGCATACCCTGCACATTTTACTCACACAACAGCAACAGCGAGCTGTCCTCAAGTCTCTCTGACACTTTTCTGTCTTTTCTGAGAAAATTAAAAAAGAATGAAAATGAAAATGAAAATAAAAAAGTAAAAGCTACCAATTTAGATTTATCAACTAAAAGATGTCTGACACACAGAGAGAGAGAGAGAGAGAGAGAGAGAGAGAGAGAGAACTGGAAAATGACAGAAATAGGCAGATAAAACAGAAAGGAGAGACTGGACTCAAAGAGAAAAAAGAGAAAGACAGCACAAGAAAAGGTGAATAAGACAGTAGAAGTTTTGACCGTTGAGAAATGAGTATGTTTTGACCGACCGGGGTTTCACTGAGGCCCATGTTTGTGTCCCTATCGGCGAGTCAGAGCCTGGGCTGTTACCTTTGACACTGGCAATCCTCCCTGGGAACCTCCACCTGGAGCCCAGCCCAGCTGACTGTGGCTAAGGCCTCTCCTGCCTGCCTCCCTCTGTGTGTCCATCACCCTATCCACAGGGAAGACCTGAGGCAGATGGTCCATCTCATGGCCTGGCTGCGGGACATCACATCTGCTGAACCCAGCAAAACAAAGCACCCTGCCCATGATCCGTCTACACCCCTCTTATCCATCCTCAATCTCCAAATCTCCAATCATCCGCTGATTAAAAGTCAAATAAACAACCAAATTTACGTTAAAACCTGTATTTTTTTATTCAACAGCTGAATTTACAGACACATTAGTTAATTATTTAAAAAAAAAAAAACATTACAATTATTATACAAACAAACAATGAACTGTCCGCAAACACTAGAGAGGCAGTCTATGGAGCTCTCTCTAGTCTTGGCTCTCACTCATCAAAGGAGAGGCTCCCAGCTTATCATGGCAGACTAGGAAGAGCCACACTGAGTGAAGAAACAGGTGCAGTCTTTTACTGGAAGGAATATCCACATCCATGTCTTCTGAGTGGGGTCGCCGGGAGGAAATCCAGCTCCTAGACGAACTCGATCACACGGGCTAGGGGCTTCCGACGCTGCCAAAATGTCCTGAAGCTTCTTCACTGTTGACCTCTCTGGCATTCAGTTCCTTCCCAAATGTCTTTAGGTTTGGAGCACGATGGGGCTCAAAGCTGTGCTGTGGGCCTGACTCCTATGTCCGCCCCTTGAAAGTGTTCATGCAGGTGTAGCTTCCGGAAAACTTGTGAATCTCCTCCATGGCACTCTGTGGTAAAATGCTAGGACATAAACAAGGCGTTGTTAGAATAGACATCCGGGGATGTACACACACACACACACACACACACACACACACACACACACACACACACACACACAGGCTCACACGCTCGCTCACATGTACATTTGCACGTGCATTCAGAATCGCCAACACAAACAAACACACACAGGCTCACTAACTCACAATCAAACACGCAAACACACACACATACGCACACGCACACTAGTCCACTCACACACACATGCACACACACACATGCACACACACAGACACCCTCACACGCACATTTCCATGCACACACAGACACACACACACACACACACACACACACCATGACTCAGTACCTTTTTAAGATGACCAGCATGTGCATCGTCCAGGGCAGATAGACAAAGGCGGTGTTGGTCTTTACCGCGTCCACCGTGCGCTGGGCCACCACCTCTTGCTTGAGTGGGGGAAAGAGCTGTGGGAACCTGTTTTCAGAAGCAATCCCAGGAAGACGATAAGGAGAAACGTGAGATATGAGAGCACTCTCCGGACCAGCATTGACATGCACATTCGACCGCCGAACAGATGTTTCTATCTCAAGCAGCTCCCAAATGAGCCGAGACACAATGCAGACTCTGAGCCACCGCGGCTCCCAAAGCACAGAAGTGCCACAAGCCATCATCGGTGATTTGATAAGGTTACAAAGAAGTTCACTGTCAGAGATGGAACTGGGACAGTAGCAGGGCAGCACAAGGCCCGAGCTGCAGGGACTCGCTTGGATTGGCCGTTAGCCATCGCAAGAGTCATTTTGAACTCTATACACCATGTATATTTAAAAGATCATGTACATTCTTTGCTCTTGGCAAACATTCTGACTTAACCTGGGTTTCAAAAGGTAGATTCAGCACTCATTCATGGCAGCTACTAGTTGTCCTTGAGTGCACTGTTCTGAATAATTGACTCATTATCTCAGATAGCCATCAGCGAAAGCTCACAAAGCAGTAGCTATTCCAGACATGCGGTCCTCACCTGACTTTCATGCCCTGGAACATGTCCGTGTTGGTGTGGAAGGGCAGCACGGTGGTGCAGCTGACCCCCGGGCAGTCCACCAGCCCCAGGGTCAGGCTCTCCATGAAGGCCAGCGAGGAGGCCTTGGATGTGCAGTAGTCGATGGTGCCCGGGATGGGCGACTGGGACAGGATGGAGTTGATGCAGACCACGTGGCCATTGCGCAGCTCCAGCATGCGAGGAAGGAAGGCCTTCGTCGTCTATACGTGAGAGGAGAGGAAAGGTGAGGAAGGAGGGAGGGAGGTGCAGAGAGGAGAGGAGAGGAGATGAGGGGAGAGGGGGTGGATAAGACAAAGGGAAAAAAAGGAGAAAAGAGGAGAGGTAAGAAGAGAAAAGAATAGAAGCAACATGACTACACTGAATTCCAGCACTAAGCACTTGGCCAGCACACTGACAATACGTCACAGAGCTAACCGCAGATGGGTTGGGGGGGGGGGGTAGATCATGAGGGGATAGCTATTTCTCGAGATGCCTGCAATTCTCCCAAAGTGCGATAAGGCTCGTTTGATACTGTGTCAAACAATAGAGGAGCAGATGCCACCTGTCTGAGGGCCCCAGAACTCCCATTGAGATAATACCCCCTTTCGAAAAATAAAACCTACAAGTACAATAAAAAGCCCTGCAATTTGGAATTTCCCTTGTCACATTTTTCAGCGAATGAGACGGACAAGCCTCAGGAGAGCACTCGAACAGTGGAGTGTGTATGAGTGTGTGTGTGTGAGTGTGTATGAGTGTGTGTGTGTGTGTGTGTGTGTGTGAGTGTGGTTTTATGCTGATGCCGCAGAGCACTCTTGTTTTTTACCCCCCTCACACACAGAGGCTGGTACTCACCCAGAATTGGCCCATTGTATTGATGTGCTGGGACTTGAGCAGCACGTCGTCATCGCTGTCTATGAGGCTTTTACCGTGGACCACCGCCGCATTATTTACCAGGATGGTCACATCTCCCACCTTGCAGATTTATGTGATCAAACAGAAATAGGCATAGAGAGAGAGAGAGAGAGAGAAACAAAGAGGGACAGAGATACATAGATTGAGAGACAGATAGAGAGAAAGAGAAAGAGAGCGAACAGAAGTGAGTAAGAAACACATTTACTGAATCTCTTCCTCAAGACCACCTCTAAGATTAAGCTTATGATGTTCCAGACCAAAAAAAAAAAAGCTTATCAATTTTCTTTCTTATGTCAGCTTTTTAAAGCAGTAGCGCTGACACGCTGCTCCTGAGTCCTTATCTGCCTCAGACATTTCAAGTGGGGAGTAATCTATATCCAGCCCGGGGACGTGGAGATCAGGCCACTACAAACCTGAGCCAGCAATACACTGGAGAGACACACAGTGGGAGAGTGTGGGTGGTTGTGTGAGAGTGTGTGGGTGGTTGTGTGAGAGTGTGTGGGTGGTTGTGTGAGAGTGTGTGGGTGGTTGTGTGTGTGTGTGTGTGTGTGTGTGTGTGTGTGTGTGTGTGTGTGTGTGTGTGTGTGTGTGTGTGTGTGTGTGTGTGTGTGTGTGTGTGTCTGTGGAGGACCAACAGTTAAACTTTTCCCTCCCACTGCTCTGTCACTAAAAGCTCTCACTCCTGCCTGACCCCCTTCATCAGAGCAATGACATTTTTGTGACCGGAACATTCTTAATGACCCCTGCCCCTGTGTCCCGCAAGGCGTCTTGACACACATACCTTCTCCCTGACCACCTTGGCCTGCCTGTAGACCTCCTCACGGTTGGCCACGTCGCAGATGAAGTAGTGGCACTCCGTGCCCGACTGACTGAGATCCTCTGCCGTCTCCTTCAGGCACTTCTCTGTGCGACCCCATAGGATGACCTAGCGGAGTGAGAGGAGTGAGAAAAAACTTAGGCAGGGAGAAAGAAAAGGCCAAAGAAATATGTGGAGCCCACACAGCAAAGTCATTCTTTTGTGTGATGGTTTCTTTTAATCCTATTATTGCAGCACTTTGGAGGGGTAAGTGCTTGGAACACTTGAGTTGTGTTTTTAAAATGACAAACAGACAGTGTGCAGTCGGTGCAAGGTCCTAAAATAACAATTATTATAACTCATTTTCACACTTCCAAGATTGAAAGGCAAAAGACGGAACCATGCTTTCATGGTCCGTGGCCATGAATCTAGGAAAGGAGGACTATAACTGCGCTGTGATAATGCGACGCATGCACGGATACACAAATCACATTCCATCACTGGAGTCCTTCAGTGAACTAGCCCTTATTATTGTAAGAGGACTCAATGAGCGGCCATACATCCATCAGTGCATTCAAACGGTAAGTATTAATAGATAATTACATTTGCAATGATAAATTGTTTAGTTGTGATGTTGAACCATAAAGACAGAGCAATGGTGTTTAAAAAGCCATTTAGCAGAGAGAAATGATGGCCCCTTACACGGTTAATGCCTGGAAAGCCACTGAGGTCACAGCTAAAATGGACACTTTGTGAGAAATAGAGACAGACAGAGGACAAAAAAAGAAAACAGACATTTTACTCCTGACCTCCAAAGCCAAATTGCCACAGACAGATAGAGAGAGAAGGAAAAAGACGGAGAGAGAGAGAAGGCTACACAAGAACGAAAGCGAGGGAGGGGGTGCCATTTGTTTAATGAATGTCCTCAGCATCTGCTACCATTAAAAAATGTGCTTCGCTAATCTTCCGAATGCCATTGGGTCCTGGGGGACGCGTGGGACAGAAGAGCGTCTTTCATGGTGAGAACAGAGGGGCCATTTTGGCCGGCCACACACACTTTTTTTTTACAAGAAGGTTTGGGGGGGTGGGGATTAGTGTCGAGATGAGTGAGAGGACGGCCCGGCTTGGGAGGCCAATAAAAGCGCACGGCCATCTGAGCAGGAGGCACCGGTGGGGGGCACTGATTGGGCAATTAGATCTGTCAGTCTCCGGGGTCACGGAAAGGTAATGAAATCAGGGATGTGCCCTCCTCCTCAGCCCGGCTCCCATACACACACACACACACACACACAAACACACACACACACACATTCTCTGGGAGATTACACAGGCCGTTGGAAGTGTGAGCCCCTGGTGATCCCAGCTCTGGGAGCCTGGAAGTGGGCCGTGTCAAGAGAGGGGCATAGGCCAGGCTGTACAGCTGGAGCCCTGCCAGCCAGTGAGTGTAATGTTTTGGGGAGAAACTCATGTAGAAAATGAGTGTGTGTGTGTGTGTGTGCGCGTGTGTTTGCATGCGGGTGTGTCTATGTGTGTGTGAGTGTGTGTGTGTGTGTGAGTGAGTGTGGGTGTGAGTGAGTGTGGGTGTGAGTGTGTGTGTGTGTCTGTCTGTGTGTGTGTGTGTGTGTGTGTGTGTGTGTGTGTGTGTGTGTGTGTGTGTGTGTGTGTGTGTGTGTGTGTGTGTGTGTGTCTGTGTATAAGAGGGAGGAAGTAGACAAGAGTGTCTGTGTTTTTGGGTGGGTGGGTGTTGAGAGAGGCAGTGAGTGAGTGTGAGAATGAAAGAGAGAATGCACATGCTCTCTAAAATCAGTGCAATGTGGACGACACATAACCACTGTATACTGTAAACAAGCAGCAAAACTGGTGTATCGGGATAAAAACAACACGGAATAGATAACACACTTTCATTTCCACTCTTCCATAATGGTAAAGTCACAGGTGTTGTGTACACCCACCTGACTATATTACACAATACTATAGAAAGCGAACTTCCGTGAGACGTGTGAAACACGCGAGACCGAATATGACATAGAATTCAGAGGCGGCAAATCCAGACTGTTGTGAAGTCATAGCTGAGACTTTGGGCCTTAATTTCATAGGGATTAGCAAGTAACTGCGCAGTCAGAAAAGGCAGGGATACCTATATTTACTCATTTCCTTGACACAAAGCAGGACGCAGTCAAGCATAAATGGATTGAATTTTTGATGGATGTGGTAATGAAGTAACTCTTTATCAGCCAGTCACAATGATTTGACCATACCTTACTAACACAGGTAAGTTCACACAGAGCTCTGTCATTGTTCTAAAACACATTTCCATTGACGAACGGCGTGGTTTACATCAGAGGAGACGGAGGTTCTGCCCGACTTCAAATCATTTAAAAGTTTCACAGAAAAAGGTGTTGCTTTGGAGGAACTAATTTATACATGGAACTCACATGTCTGTGCGCGGACAAACCCCAGCATTGCGCTGACCCTCCCATGTTTACGCTCAGAATCTTACTCATGTTATGAATTTGGACACAATGATTTTGCCAAGTCATTAAATCAGCTTTAGGTCATGCACGGCGGACTGCGCTTGTTGCCAGCCATGTTGCACATCAATTAAATTAGGGCCCATTAGCTAGTTAGTTAGTAACAAGGCACCAGTCGAATTGCATCACGTCTCTGTTGAGAGAGTTCTCTTCCTGCATCTGAACATTTGTTTGGTTCACTGCATCATCATTTAATGTCATGATCAGTCACAGCACGTTAATCCTATGGTTCCAATTCCCACTGGGGCCATGGGAGAAGATTATCGTTAATGTTACTAGGTCGCCGGTAAATATATTAACGGTTTGAAATGTACCGTATTGCTCCCATTCCCCCATGACACCATTGTGGCATAATAGTGACAAATTAACGGCTTTCAGAGTCAGTGGGAATGGGGGACTGAGAGATCACAGGTCTCACTGCTGAGTCCAGGTTCACAAAACTTTTTAAAAAACACAATGGCAGTGCCCAGAGTGGTTGCCATTATTTCATCTTGGTCATGGCTCGCTTCGACAACTTACTGTTTTAAATATTTGGCCTCTGGGCTGGTGGAAAATTCTAGACTGTGCTCATGCTGTGGTTAATGCTTGGGAGAATTTATATTTTTTCCACGTGCTTCAAAGAAAATATGTTGCCATCAGAAATGATGGTCATAACTCATATACCCCCTGTGTGACCTTGAAATGGAGTGATGAGGATACGCTATTTGCAAATACTGTGCTCCAGCAGTGCTCTTGTATACCTTGAGCACTTAAGCCAGGGCAATTTAATCAGCCTCTTCAATATCAAATTCTCTGAAACCTCTCAAGTTTCCTCAGGCAGTGGGCCCTCGCAAGGTCAGGTTGACTTGCATAATGGGGACGTTAAGAGGCAGAAACATGAGGTGAGATGTTTGCTTTGGGGTCTGCTGTATCCGAGGGGAGATGAGAGAAGCACATTAGATCAGAGTGATTTGCAGTTGTCAGTTTCATGACCTCACTATAGGGGCTTAACTTTAATGGACTGCTCTTGGCCTCTCTTAAATCAGCCTTTGTTGCCTAACCCTTAATTGCTTTGTTTCATTTGCAAGTCTGCTGGCATGATTGTTTTAAAGGACGGCTTAGGATAAATAATTATAACGGGATTTGGAGACAACCTGATATTTTCTTTAGGGAAAGAGAGAGAGAGAACACACAAGGTGGCATTCAACACAATCCAATTATGTGATTCGCCATGCACACATTTGCAAGCCTTATCAGACTGACTCCTTAGAGTAAGCAACGGGTGACGGCATCGCATTAGCATAGAATAAAAGCAAACAGCCAGGTTTAATCCCATCATGCTAAAGCACACAATGACTCACTTGATGAAACGTGAATGTTTTTAAATAATAGTTTGCAAAGTTTTCTTTTAGTACTTCCTTTGGCCCCATCACTGTGGATTTTTTCTTCTTCTAACTTTTTCTTCCTTGTCTTCAGATTGGGATTTCTTATTGGTCATGCAGCGATGCAGTCTTCCATTGTCAGGAAAATGAATTTCTTTCTCCCCCTTCTTCTTCTTATTTTGTAATAGCCCCCCTCATCCTCCACCTAAACCCCACTCATTGTTGTGTAAGGGAGGTGGTCTGGGGGCGGGTAGTAGAATGGGGTGGGTGGAGGGGGGTATAGAAAGACAAGGGGCAGCGGGAGTTCAGGAGGCAGTCGCCTGCCGCTGTCTCATTAGTGCAGAGACAGTGGGGTCAGCTACGGGGCAATACCCAGCTGGGAGCAGCATGCTCTCTGCCACCCCCCCCGCCACCCCCCACACCCCTATTACCCCCCTTCCCCCACCCAAAACACGCTCACACTCCACTCGCCCATTTACATAGCCCTCGCTGACTTCCTTATCAACTCGCTGCCGGCCCCGCTGCTTCTGGTGCTGGTGCTTGTACCGTGGCAGGCCTGTCAATCAGGCCCCCAGGCTGGATCAGATCTGCAGAACTTTATACGACACCGCATCGCAATAAATTTAAGCTTGATGCTGTCAGCTTCTACCATTTCAGAGTCAGTGGTAAGAGTTTCAACTTGACTTTCACTGCTTTGTTTTTCTTCTTCTGGTTGTTGCTTTTCTTTTCATTTCAGTCCAAGCAGATGTAACCTACAGACGCTGTAAATCTTTCTGTGGCGGTTATTTCGCTCTTGCGGTCTCTGCAAATAGCAGCAGTGTTTTCTTCTCTCCCCCTTTCTTCAGCAAATAAAGCACAGCTCCCCCGAATCCGTTACCCCTCTTAAAACAACTTTTTAGTGACCCCCACTCTGCTTCTCTCTCACACGCGTGCTACTCTGCCAAGCTGGAGAACAACAGCTCCTAAATGAAACGGCTCTCAGACTAGATGTTTGACTGGCCTTTTCCCCCCCTCTCCCACGTCCCGAGGGTGCAATTATGACGTGTGTCCCATCTCCTTTTAGCATTTCTGAAGAGAAGGGATAATTGTGAGGCCCTACTGACAAAGGTGTTGTAACCAAAGGCTTCACACCTTGACAATGCCCAGCAATGAGGTGCTGACAACATGGTAGCTTCCTTTGTCGTGCAGCTGTAAATAAGGAGCTTTTAAGGGCGGATGGTATTTTTGGGTTGCTGACCTGCAGACATAACCAACAGCACAAAGAGACCCGGCCTCACATTTTTTGATGCACAATGATGACCCATTTCTTTGTAAGAACCCACCAGGCGAAATGTTTTAACTAGAGCTTTTATTTATAGCAGCAACCAAGTTGGCAGCAAAACCACAGTCTGATTTTCCAGCTCTCCACTCACACAATGGGTGCAAACATTTCAAAAGGATGATAAACACTGACACAGTGTGAAAACACACTGACTATGTACTTCACACTAAAGCGCGTAATATCATGTCCACAATCATTGGGGCAAAATAGACATGACTTCACTTCTTCCTATGGAAGCACAGTGAGGAAGCATAGTGAAAAATATAGTATGGAAGTATAGTAAGACTTTAGAAAGACCAAACAAATTAAAACTGGAGAACTTTGTGCCATTTTGAGTCAGAGTCACTCTAACGAGGCCTTGTGCACTTCTAACGCACCAGCGTTTCTCGGTCACACAGGGCTCAAATGAAGCGCACGTTGGTGGGAAGAGTAGAGCTATTTATAACTTGTTTTGACTGGTGGGACAGCTGCCACATTTCAGCCTTCCTCCTCAAAAAGCCTCGGCAGGCAGGGCCCTCGTTTCACGGCCGCGCGGCACATTTAGACCCGCTCACCCGGAACACGACGGTCGGGACGGTAAAGTCATGTTATGTCTTTACAGTAAGCACAGACGAGGCGCTGGGAGTCGGCCTTTAGGAGGGAGGGACAGGCCACAGGGCTCCTGTCTGAGAATCAAAGGCCTTTGTGGGGACTTGTTGAGTTTAGTGTTTCAAGTGCCATCTGGACCAAAGTCAATGTTGCTGCCAGAAAACTTTACCGGGGATTAGTGGCTTCCGTGTTTGTGGCTTTAGTGCTGATGGGAAAGCCAGCGAGACCGGGGTCATGATGGCTGGATCTCTATTGTCACTCTGTCCCCTAGGCTATTGGTCTGTGTACATTGCGTCAGCAGAGAGGGACCTTTTATGCATTTTGGAGATGCCCTTTGCATGACCCAGTTGGTATGCAATTTGAACCAGAACTGTTCTACGTTTGTCTGCTTAAGGGTTATGACCTTTGCATCCATATTACATTATCAGAGCATTTGAGTATGACTTGATCTGATGGGAGAATGATACAGAGATGGAAGATATATAAAGTAGCACATTTTCGTTGAGGATGTGAGCTTAACCTCTGTGATTTATATTATAACCACTTATGATATCAGCTACTGTACATTTTCAAATTTAAACTTTCGTCACCTTTTCACACAAACACTACAAGGCAGTTGTATAAACCTGGTTTCTGAAATCATAGACTACAGCCTCATTAATATTTAGTCCGCCCCCTCGCTCACTCACCTTTGCACAATATCAAGTTTACGCAATACGCAGCTACGTCCAAAATAGACTGCCATTGACCACCGTGAGCCTCTGCGCGTTCAAAGGTTCCTGTTGCATTGCCTACGCCTATCACATGCCGCTCTAGTTGTTGAAAGCATGTCAGATACTGTCTTTGGATACACAATGATACAGTACCATGAAATTCAATGTATTCTGTGTCTGATGCAGAAACATCTCGACGTAAGGGACGAACTGTACATGCTTGTAAGCCACGACTCACCTGTAAATCTACGTCTATCACAAAACTGCCACTGCCACCACTTAAACGAACACGGCTGTTATTGCAACAAGCAAGACACCACAAGTTCCATCATGACAAGGAAATTATGTGAGATACCTATCGGTGAACACGCCAATTGTCTTTGATTATCATTACAGATGGTAAGTTACATGCGCAAGTGATCTACTTACGCTGATGGGTTGTGACATAAACTGTCACGAAAATGTCCTTACTTGACAGTGATATTTACCTTCTTTGCCCCCTGTTTGGCAAACTCCGTGGCCAAGTGCCGTCCGATGCCCCTTCCTCCGCCTGTGATCAGTACAATTTCCCCGGCTAGACTTCTCCTCCTGCTCGGTAGCAGCCAGCAAACGCTCGCCTTGACTGTGTAGTAGAGGATCTGGATGAGGAACAGCACAACGCAGCCCAAAGTCTTCAGGTCCATCTCAACTCAGGTTTCCTTGCTTCCCTGCGCACCAAATGTCAGCGTTTTGAATCCTTTCGACAGCTAACCGATATTCTCTGATGAGGTGTTGCTTACCTTTCAAGACAACACAAGGCTCGTAATATTCTGATGTTTTAATGACACGCATATATCTTGCCTACGTATCTGAACCGTGCATTATTGCTGTGCGTTGCAACCAGTGCGCACTGAGTCGTAGCAACAGTAATCAAGCCTGCTCAGCGGCGGAACAGACCTATTCTCATTCCGATTTGGGGCGTGCGGGACTCATTCAATCCACAGACATTTCACATAGGTCGCGCTCTTTATTGAGTGCTTGGAATAAATTTCGTCGCCCGAAGCACATTCATGTTAGAACAAATTCTCAACGTAGAAGGCGAAATCCAGTCTCCACAAGTAAGCCTCGATCTGCTGGCACAAGTGCCCTGTGCTACGCTTTCGTACGAGACGTTATCGCCACAGTTCTTTCTGAATCACCACTCGAAACTCCTCCTCAACCCCTTCAGTGGTAGAAACTATTGTATCTGATGGAAGTCTTACAGGGACCATTAATCCTGATTGACAGTTTGAGTACTGAGGAATATTGCTTTGTGGAGTGTCCGCTGAGTGGCTGTCTCTCGTCCGCCTGTGTCCCCACCCCTAGAGACACTGCTACGGGCTAGTTTGTGTTCAAGTACACGCATGTACCCCCTGTCCCACCCACATTATTCAAAAGAGCTGACATAATTCTTGAACAGTTCAGACACCCTCTGTTTGTCAATGGAGTAAACAGTGGATTTAGCCTAAGACTTCTTTCTTAGTTCTGGTCACTGTGTTTGTCTTCTCACTCAGTTTTTGTCAGAAACTTGAAACGCGCCCAAATGTATCCGAACGTAAAAATACACACACGAAAAGCGATTTACCGACAGTATGCTTCAGGACAAGAGCTGACTTGACTGACAGCAAACTGATGTCTGAGAATCTGATGAGCTAGCATTTTTTTTTCCAAACCAAACTGGTCTGACAGGCTTATGTTTCATGGTGTAGAGATTAGAGTTTCATACTGTGTTTGAGCAATACTATTTCGTGTTCTGTCTATGTATCTGTGCAGAAAGATTTAACATAACATATATTTAACCCCACATTACAATAGTGCAGCACATGATTTAGAAGGAATCTTTCAGGGGGAAAAAATTATACAGTCAGACAAGTCATCTGACCAAATTCCAGTCCCACCACTTACTAAGAGAGAAAGAAACATTTCCAGGCTTCTATCAGCATCCCTGCTGGTCTACTGAGTTGCTGCACACACAGAGTGACATATTAGAAGGCGTTGAAGGCTGGCGTTAATGACATGACGGCATGAGGTGTGGCTGTTGACAGGTTGTTTCACTTCAGTTACAATTTCACCTCACATACGACACATGGCGCCTTCAGAGCAAGCCCTGCAAAAAGAGCTGGCGAAACAGGACAAAAAAATGGACATTGACACAACAGGCCTTCGCTCTCTCTCCCCAGCACTTCAAAATATAACCCCCACCCCCATACACCCATCCCACCCCCATATCCTCCACATCCCCACCCTATCTCCACCTCCTGTGACAGGGGGAGATTAAGAGTGAGCCATTCCCAAGGAGCTCTGGCGTGCTGTGCCCAGAGACCTTTATAAATGCCTCTTAAAGTCATGCAGTAAATCCAGCAGCCGCCATGGAGATCCCAGAGTGTGATTTTTCGCCTGCCCCACTGGCTTTTTTCTCCCTTTTTTACTGGGCGAAGCAGTGTGGAAACCTCTCCGGGAAGCCGGGCTGGGTTTTTTAAAATGCAGACTCACAATGGCGGCTTTGTGCTCTGTCTTCTCTGCTTCGCAGGGATAGCTGCAAGTGTCTGCAGGGAGGGCAGGGGGAAACAGCAGGCCAAGCTGTGGAAAATTGTGTCTGGGTCGAAAAGTGCTGGACAGGCCCTCACTTCAGAGGTAGAGGTCTCCAGTTCCTGACTGGAGATGCCAAAAACAATAACCTGGAGAGTGAGGCGAAATAAATCAATGAAAAATCCTTCACATGAGTGAATGAAACCCAATGTTAACTGTAATTGCATGTGAGAGGGCATTTGTTCCATGCAGTCACCAGCCAAAGCAGACATGTTCATTTATACACACACCCTCCTCCTCTACATGAAGAATCCTTCATCTTTCTGAGTGTCACTGCCATCTACAGATCAACAGGAAAAGCTCACTCAGTGGAGCCATGTGCAGCCGGTCTGTCAGGTGGAAGCCAAACAGCACTAGATAGAGGGCATTTGGGCGATGCCTCAGTGCGTTATTAAATCACATTTCACTTTAAATTCAAATTTCACCAACATGCACACTAAATGTTTAGGATGGTTCAAATCACCACTGTTTGTAAAGAGCTGAATATTTAGCCTAAAGCTTTCTACTCCATGAAGTCATGTGGCTCAATGAAGCCATGTGCAATTGCACAGTCATTGGAAAACCAAAATGCACCTTGATACAGTGTATTGATTAAATAATGATTGAAGTTATGATACATGAATTGACGTTTCATCAATGTGAAATGTAATTATTTTGTATAGCAAATATAGAATTTTGTGTGGAGGGACACTACAGGTTCTCTTTGCCTCACCATAAAAAGTGACCTTGTACAATTTACAGAACATGTAGCCAAACCTCTGGGCACTCTGTAACCTGGCAAATCACTTGTGTCTACGCACTGACTGGCCCAGTCACTGCTGGTCGACTCCTGCCAAAGTCAGTTTAAGGGCAGTAATGGGAGTGGACTTTAATTCACAGGAGGAGGGCCTGCCTGGGTCTGGAAAGGGGAAAAGAAAACCTTATCACTACCCGTTAGCATCTGTTAATCTGAATAATCCTGCAGCTTCGATGGATATTGGGATTGCAATTTTCATCATTGGCCTGGGAGCCCTGGCTGCTGCCTTCTGCCTCTTGCTAATTGGTTTAGTGTACTCCGAGCTGATGGACTGCGACGTCCCGCACGGAGTCTCGGCGAAACTCCACATGGTTCACTGCCTGCTCGTCGGAGTGGCCGTCATTGTAAGTGCCCCTTCCGCCGGTCTAACGCGATGCGTAATTTGATGTGGAACGCCATAGCAAATCTTGTCAGGCCACATCTGTGTTGAAAGCAAATGTGTGATCTCACACCCTTTTGACAGAGCAGTTAATGTGCGCTTTGAGAGAGTGGCTGAATGAGATTTACTGTGGCGTGTCATTCTTGTGTGAGTGTGTCTGTCTGTGTGTGTGTGAGTGAGTGAGTGTGTGTGTGAGTGAGAGTGTGTGCCCTCGGGAGCGTATAGAGGTTAGTGCAGAGATAAGAGGCGAGCCGCAGGGACTGCTGCGACGCCAGTCCCTCTCCCTATGTGTATTCTTAGTGCTCATGGGAGAAAGCTTGTTAAAGCTTGTCAAGGTTGCTGCAAAGTCTGACAGTGTTGCACTGGAACTTCAGCGAAACAGTGTCAAAGTGGGGCAGCACAGAGGGTACTTTCCTTTCTCATTTCTGTTCACTTCATGTCTCAAGTTACCGGCTGTAATATTAGTCAAGAGAAAGAGCATCTGTTCATATCAAATGAGAGATTTTCCTTTTCAATTATTCATGTTTGTCATTTAAAACGGATGTCAGACATTTTTCTTAGAAGTTAATAAATAATTCCCTTGATGCACTGTGTAACTCAACTAGTAAAACAACGTTCTCACAACACCAAGGTCATGGGATTTCCGTGGAGAACACATACAGCTCAAGTATGTACTGTATTCTATCTGTACTGCAAGTTGCTTTGGAAAAAGTGTGCTTTGTGCAGAAGTTTGGGTACAGTACTGTAGCGAGACAATGTTTCTTTGGCTTCAAGCCATTTAGTTTGAAGCAAGACAAGCAGGAAACACACATAGGAGAACTCATAACTCAATGGGACAACAACAGGGCAGATCAACATTCACATTGGCGGACACATTAACCTTAGACAAAATTATAACAGTTACACACACTAACATCAGACATTACACATACACTCTTACTAGACACAAAAGGGATATCTAATCTCAATGCTAAGGCTAAAACAACACCAACAACAACACACAGTCCAATGCTCGAGGCTTGTTGGAAATTCCCCAACAAACCACAGTACTAAATTAATAGATACTGAATGACTGCAGGATCTCTCTGTGCCATCTATTACATGCTCTATTATTCTTGGGCAAAAGAGGACAGAAAATAGTGTACGAAGCAAAATGTGTTTTCATTTGCATAGTCATGCATCACACACAGCTCTTGTTGATTACATCTGCTGAATCATCTCGCCAGGGCAGGATCCTAGACCGTCTTGGCCTGTGTAATCAGGTCCGCTTCACACGATGGTGCACAGGCCTCATCATGTTCCGCAGGAGGCCGGTTCCGGACGGGCTCCGCATCAAGGACCTGACCTTCGCCGAGGTGCCAGTGCGGGTGTATGAGCCGACAGCACCCTGCTCGGGCAAGAGGAGAGGCTTGGTCTACTTCCATGGGGGAGGCTGGGTTTCTGGCAGTATAGGTGAGCATCGTCATCTTGGAATAAGGACATCATAGCAGTACTGAAAGTGGTCCTTCTCAGTCTGAGCCAGTTTGTGCCTCCTCTCTTCTCAGATACCTCAGAGGAAGTGTGTAGGTACATCGCCACGAAGAGTGAAACCACTGTAGTGTCTGTTGGGTGTGTTACATATTTAATTATTTCTGTTGACAGTGTACCATGTAACTACATGCTATCTTTCAATATGCTTTGAAGTAGTTGCTGAATAGCTATGCCCTTTGCTGGTTATTTCTATGTGCTCTTTAGTGGCTATGTTCTTTTTCTTCCCTGCAGCTACCGACTTGCCCCAGAGCACAGGTACCCCACCCAGTTGGACGACTGCGAGGCCGCCACCTGCCATTTCCTCTCGGTGGCCGCCGCCAGCTTCGGGGTGGACCCTGGCCGGGTTGCGGTGGGTGGGGACAGCGCAGGTGGAAACCTGGCGGCGGCCCTGTGCCAACGTCTGGCCGGGCGACAGGAGGGGCATCTGCTCGCTCCCTGCGCTCAGGTCCTCATCTACCCGGTGCTACAGATGGCAGATTTCAACCTGCCCTCGTACCAACAGAACCACGCCGTGCCCATACTGCTCCGGGCGCGCGTGGCCTTCTACTTCCTGCAGTACCTCTGCGGAGAAGCGTACGCCTGCCAGGACCTGCTAGAGGGGAAGCATGTGCCCGCTGAGCTCCAGCTGCACTATGGGCGCTGGCTCGACCCCGCCGACCTGCCCGCGGAGATCAGAGAGCGGGGCTTCAAGCGGCAGATGCCCTCGGCGTACGACTGTGAGCTCTACCACTGCGTCAAAGCCGGGCTGGGCGCTGAGGTGTCCCCTCTGCTGGCAGATGCTGACGCACTGCGTGCCGTGCCACCGGCTTTCATCCTCACCTGCGAGCACGACGTGCTGAGGGACGATGGCATTTTCTACAGCAAGCGGCTGGAGCGCCTGGGCGTGCCGGTCACCTGGCACAACGTGCCCGACGGCTTCCATGGGATCATCAACTTCTATAACCAGGGCTGCCTGTCCTTCGCCACTGCAGAGAGGGTATTAGAGAGTGTTGTCGACTATGTGAAAACACTGTAGAGAAGTGAGACGGCTGGTGTGGCTTGATTAATGTGTACTGGGGTTGTTATTGTGTCAGTGTGACTCGAGTCACGCTGCGTCCGTCTGGCCAAAGAATTAAGTTGACATGCAGGGTAAGACAGTGAATGCTTTGATGGTACAGTCAATGATTTGTGGACCAAAGGTCAACTTTCCTTAATAAGGCTGCATTAAGAAACTTCAAATAGATTATTTATGTTATGAGAAAATGTTTTCCATTTTCCATTTTCCTTTTTCACTGTAAAGTAACATTCTTGTAACCATTGTGATGTAATGCTATTTACTTTGCTACTACCAACTGTCAGGATTCCATTCAACCACTTTTTAATGTTTTTGTTTTTCTTGTTACTATGACAAAGGAACAGTAATAAACGAATACATATTTTAGAGTGTATTAAAAACATCTATTTCTGTTTTGTATAGAGCCAAAACATTTATAGAGGCAATAAATATTCTGTGTTCGATCCACCGGGAATGGATTCACCAGTTTAGAATGCACAATTTAAACAGCTTGTTCCTACTGCACTGTTAAATTACATTCATTTTACCCCTGAAGAGAGATGCATAACATAAAAAGGACTCCCCAAGTCTCAGATAGCTTGTTCCTAGTTCAGCTTTCTGCATGTTTGTTGTGTCCATGGCAACAGAGCATTCATTCCTCCCCTACTGTCCTATCTATGTCACAATGGCTGTGTAATGCTATGTACATTCACCTGTTTGAATGGCTTTAACTATGCTATAGCTGTCAGGAGTTACTCGTAGATGTGCGGTATAGTTACAGCAGCATGTGGAGAAAAGAAAAGAGCTATGATAAATGGACCCAGCCTGGTTGGAGGATAGAACAGAAGTATGCAAACAGAGTGCTAATTGGTAACTGGGTGGAAAACAGACTGCAGGTAGGATGCATATTTGTGGCCAACGAGAACGTTACCACCCACTGTTCCTGGGTGTGATAAACATATTCTGTCATGCATAAAGTATCTTTTATATTTCTCTGTGATCAGTAAGTGGCACATTACTGCATAATAGTTAATTTTACTCTCATTGATTGAAACATTTCCCTGAGAAAAAAAATATTGTGATCTTCCATCTCAATTTGTTGCAGTTTTGAGGTATAATATATTTCACAAACCTTTTCTATTTCTGTTTTAAAAACAGGCAGCATTTTTGACAGACAATACACATGTAGCCTACTTTATGTCATGTCAATTCTGTGTGTGTCAATGTTCTCAGAACACTCTGTGTCTCAATCTGTGTACCATTTGATAAGTGGGCATTTAGTAGAAATCAGGCCTTTGTATTTCACAGTATTTTAAAGAGGAGCATGACTGTGTGATTACTTCAAGTAGTTTGACTGAGCAGGGCTTAAAGGGTCATGGTTTAAAGTGATTTTGGCTGAAGGGTGCTGAAATCCTGTTCAGGCCTGCCACTCAAATGTGAGCCGTGGTAGAAAAATGCACACCTTTGCCAGTAGGTGTCTTATGACCCGCTAGTACTTCAAATTTATAATTCAGAAACTTGACAGCCTTTTCTAAAAGAGCCTGCTAATAGCTGGAGGTTAAGTAACTCTTTTGGTGGCCATTTATGATCCATCAATTTTCCACCAAATTATATTTTTATGCACCCTATAGGATTTAATTGAGTTAAGTTTTTTTTTTTTTTAAATGTTCAAGTGAATATGGACATTGCCAGCTTCATTCATTTAATGTAATTAATGTCAATTTGGATTTCACTTTTAAAACATAACTAAAAAAAACATCCACATTTACAACATAAAACTGGCATTCATTAACCTGCAGATTGTGCCACCAATCCACTAAAAACGCAACAGTGTCAGGGGACACAGAGCGAGGTGACTGTCACAGAAGCAAAGAGGTATCTACTGGGCTAATCACTCTCCCACTGCACTAGGCAAGTGCAAGTGCAGTGAGTCTGGCCTTTTGTTCCGTATTATAGCGCAGAGCAGACTCACTAATGCTTGCGTGGCATCTGGCCAGAGGACCTGAGCAGCACTTCAGTTCAGTTTGTAGATCCATGCAAAAGTGATTAGCGACTCTGCCTCCAGCCTCGGTCAGCAGTAGACAGAGGGGGTGTGAGCACAGGAGACAAAAAGCCAAATGACATTGATGTGCTCCGGGAGGGGTGGGGGTGAGGGGGGGTGGTGTCTGTCCGAGAGGTAGGGATGTTTTGTCGATCGATGTGTGGGGAATGCATGATGTGAGAGTGCTGCTTAGCTCAGGCGCTTGGCGGTACTGATCGGTCCCACCCATTATTCTTCGCAACACTGTCCTGGTGTCATCTCAATGGATCTCTGTCTCTGTCCACCCCTCCTACCCCCATCACAAACACTGCTTCTCCCCAGTTCACCAGGGAATGCAGGACGCCTAACAGCACCAACCGTCTAGACTTCCGGCCACAGTGGGACTACCAGCCAGACACCTTTGTGCAACGAACGGCCCTGCGCAGAGGAGAGGTTTGCCCAAGCCTATTTTTGTCCCTAACAGATATCCTTATTCCTTGTCTCAGTGGACAGCAGCCTTCCTGGTATAAGCTTGGGTGAAAGGCAGCAAGCCATTCCATAGTTTATGTTCAATGTCACTACAAATCGTAATGTATGCATTTGTTTTTCACCTTATCTTACTTTTAACAAGATAGTGAGCAATGTTTACCCAGTTTTCATATCGGACCATCTTTTTAAAAATCCCTGTAACTGTAGTTCCCCTTTAGAGAGCCTAGCCTGGCTTGTTCATTATTCTGCATTACAGGGCCTTCCCACAAGGCTGCTGCTGGGCCACCATGGCACGCCCACCTCCCACTTCCTGGTCACCCAGTATGACGAGATGTACAGGTGGAGGGGCGACTCCACCATGCCCAAGCTGCGGTCTGACCATGTAGCCAAAGGTAACAGTATGGAGCATTTGTGAAAACGGCAAAGTGTGGTATAGTAGAAGTATCATGGGCGGCGTGTGGTTAGTGCTACATTTATGATATAGACATAACATGCGCAACTGTGTGATCTTGTGTTCTATGTGAAAAAGGTTTTTTGTCATTCTAGAGGATAAGTAACTAAAACTCTTTTCACCTGAAAGTGATTTAACACTCCCTCCTAAAAAGGTTGCTGTTGTTTAACATTATTGGAAGGAGAGGCACGGATGCCTTTAATTCGTTCCAAATCTGTCAGTGGTTTAATTAATGATTGCAGAGAGAGGAGCAGCTGAGTCCCTCCCAACACACTGTTCCCCCCCTCCCCCCCCCCCCCCCCAACTCTCCTCTCCAGTGCCTCCCACCAACTTCGGCCTGGTGGAGGCGAAGAAGCGGCAGTGGAGTGAGGAGTCCTCCTCGCTGAGCTCCTACCGCTCGGCCTACCTGCCGCCCCCGCTCTCTGCCCTGTGCCATCCCCGTCACGCCGGCTTGCCCAGTGGGCAGAGCCACGGCGCCCAGCGACCTCTCCAGCCACCCCAGCTCATTCAGCTCCCTCAGCTCCCAGGAACTGGAGGGCAACCTGCACTGGTTCAGACCAGCGCCTGACGTCCTGGTCAGCGCAAGGCCTCTTCTGCCCACTCCGGCCTCTGGTCTATGGGGCAGACACAACCCAGAGTGATGGCCTCAGCTGTTTCCCATGGACTCTTGTATTTTAATGATTACAGAATTAGCTCTCAAATACTGAAAGGTGATAAAAGCATATTTGTATGAAGTAGAGAAACTGTTGCTTCTGTTTGATGGAAAAATCAAGAAAAACAAAGCAGATGCTAAAAGGATTAACAAGACAATGTGTGTGTTTTCAGAAGTTGTCTGTGTGTGTTTGTGTGTACTATGGCAATGGTGGTGGTGTGTGTGTATGTTTTTATGTGTGTGTGTGTGTGTATGTACTGTATGTATGTATGTATGTATGTATGTACAGTATGTATGTATGCACTTTGTTATAGATAGAAAACAGAGAACAACACTGGAATGGAATATTCAGATTTATTGTGCAATTACTCGTAGCATTTATTTTCCCCTGCCGAATGTTTCATTGCCACATCCATTACCACACAATGGTGCCCTCTGAGAGAGAGAGGCGAGGCTGTTTGACAACAGCTCTGATACCTATCAGAAACCGTTAGTCATTTTATGGTCAAAAGTCTGAGGGGAACCATCCAGCTCCCATCCTATTAGGTGTTTAATTACAGGGAATGAAAGTGTTTAATTAGGAAGAATCAAAGACGCTGGAGTTTGATGGTCAGCCATCTGTGGCAGACTTCCCCACTGTTTGGCATCACTGGTGAGGCTCTCTGCATGTGTCCCTGCTGGTCATTATACCATTCAAACACTGTGATTAGTCTTCCTCTATTTCTCTCCCACTCTTCCTCCACGTTCTCCTCTCCATCCCCTCTGTATCTCTTTTTCTCCCTGTCTTACTCTCTTTTCCTTCCCCCCCTCTCTCTACCTCTCTCACCTTTTCTCCCTGTCTCTCTCTTTCTGTCCAAATCTCTTCCTCTCTCTGTCTATCTTTGTATATCTTCCTGTCTCTGCCTCACTCTCTCTGTGTTCTTGTTGTTCTCACCAACTGCAGCAACAGTTCTGTCACCATATCACCCTAGCCTAGTCCATAGACAGCCACATGAGGGCACCAAAGCAACACATCTCTCTGGAGTCGACGTCAGAGGCCGGTGATATCTGTACACCTGGCAGCAGTTTATATCAGTTTTTGCTGATTGTTTTTCTCTTCCGTGTAGTGTAGCAGTCAATAACATGTTTAAAGGTCAGATATTCATCAAACCAGTGAAATGATAAACTGCATATTCAATAAATGCAGAGCTACATTCATACAAAATCTAATTATAAACGGATAGTCCTTTTCTGGTCTCAGTTTGCTTTTGTGAGAAGTATGTACTTTAAACTAACAACAAATAAATAAATAATCGAAATGATCAAAATGGATAGTGTACATGCACAGCAAAAATGCACAAGTGTCCAGGCAATGACAAACATTCATTCCTCTCCTTCAGTCACAAGTAATATAATTACAGCATGCATAGGATATCTTTGTTTCTCTGACAGGGCTTTTGTGTAGGGTCTATACATAAGAAATGGAAACAACTGGGATGTATGGAAGAAAAAGACATCAATATTTCAGAGTGCCTGGCTGTTAATGGCTGGAGAGTTACACACATGTCCAGAATGTAAAGGGTAAAAGAGCTGCTGTAGGGAACAGCCATTTGATTAGCACTCTCACCTTTTCAACAGCAACAAGTTAGCAAGAGCCTTAGCAAGTGATTTAGTGCTTGTAAAGTCAGAAAGTAGATCAGAGGTTGAATCACAACAGTCAGGATTTGCCTGCAAGCATTGCAAAAGATAATGTTATTGTATTTCTGTACAGATGTGGATACATTTCCACATCTCTAATTCATTTACAGACTAATTATTATTATTTTTGCTTTTAGCAAAGTGAACGCTAAAGTATAGTGTACACTATGAGAGAGTGAAAATGAGAGAGATTTTAGAGGACATTTATGAGCTTAAATGGATAACTGTGCTAATAACCCCTGATGGTATGGCATCTTTACTGCCCTTGTGTTTATATTTGCACCATATATTTGCCTAGCAGTCTGATTAATTGTTATGTTTGCATTAGAGCTCCAAAGTATTTGTAAGTTACCACTGAAAGAGGAACCCGATATTAGGAAGATTTAGAGGCTGCCGTAAATCGCTGTGTGAATAGAAAGTCCGATAAACAAATCGCTCTCCTTGATACGGGGTCAATTTTCTCCTGGCACAGTGTACTGCAAGAATCTGACAAGGTTGCTCTATAATTACCTTCAGCAATGCTCCTACCCCGACATAATGCATTCCCACTTGGCCTAATGCGTCTTTGCACACAGAAAGAAACAAAGTTTTCAAGTGTGTTGGTCCCTGTATGGGTGAGCGTTGCTGCTGTGAATCAAACGCTGGTCTGAAGGGTGTGCTTATCGGGTAGAGCCAGGACGAAGGGGAACAGGATGCCTTTGGCGTTTGTGGGGACGCTTAGGTCTTCGGCGACGAAGCTGGGTGAGACCTCGTCGGCCAGGAACCTCATGGTGAACTGCCGGCTCACACAGTAGATTACGTCACCCATGGTGACGCACTGGAAGGCAGGGCAGTGTGGAAAACGCTTAGTGCAGCACTCGTACCACAGCCGGGCCACGGCGTGGTAGCGGTACACGTTGATGCCGAATGTAGGGTTCACGTCAAAGCGGTACAGGAAGCTCCTCACTGCCACCATCTCGGTGGTCCTTTCTTTGTTGCCCATGATCAGGCCCTTCCTCCAAATGTTTGACTTGGGGTTGTAGCGCAGGAGGGTATACCTCAATGTGCCCCCTGACACGAAAAGCTCGCCGTTGCACGCTGTGGCGTGGTGAGCGACAGCGAATGTGTCATTGGGCAGCGGAGCGACGAACGACCATCTGTCGGCACGCGGATCGTAGCGCTCCACAGTCGACAGGCACTCGCCCCCAATGGCGTAGACGTGGCCTTGAAGAGCAACCAGCTTGCAGTGGGGCCTGGCCTCGTTCATAGGACATATTTCACTCCAAATGGAGGTCACGGGGTTGAAGCAGAACACTTTCCTGGAAGGCACCATGGCGCGGTCGGAACCCTGGCAGCCGACCGCCACGAACAGATAGTTGTCCATGGTGCACATGGCTGATCCGACAGAGACGACCTCTGGTGGGATGTCGCACTGGTGGTGCCAGGTGTCTTTGTAGTCATCGTAGTAATACAGCCTGCCAGACATCTGGGGACTCTCCTTTGTCTGTGTCGAGGACCGTCTGGACCAGTCGGGCGACTCCATGTCGGCCACCATGAGACATCGCCTGCCTCTTATCCGCAGTCGCTGGATCTGTTCCCGGTCCCCGGCTCTCAGCCTACCATACAGGCCTGGGTCCCTGAGGACCTGGAGGTAGTTGTCAGACATGACTCGGAGAGACGCCTGCTGTAGAGCCGAGTGGCCGTGCTTCTTGGCCAGGCTGAGGGCCTCCAAGCAGTTGCCTAAATCGAGTTTCCCCGTCAGACTTTCCCAATCTGCACTGGCCAGGCTCTCCAGGGGGATGTGTACAAATTTGGCCCCAGCAACCGTCTCCAAGCTCGGCTCGTCCGCAAACTCTCCGGGGCCCAAGGTGTCTTTGTCAGGTGCCGTCAGGCTGATGGAGCTGGAAGGGATGTCTGCAGATAGCGGAGCTGGAGAGTGGCTGTGTGGCGGATCAGAGGCTTTCACTGTCAGGCAGGGAGACTGGAGCTCGAGGTTAGCAGCTGCCATCAGGTAGCTGTCCTTCCGTATTAGCCCCCTCTGAGGCTGGCTGTGGGGAGACGGTCTGGGGCTGCTGGGAGACTGGCCAGCATCCACCGACCCCTGGGTGAACACCAGATCTCGTATGATCATAGGGGGACTGATGGGGCTCGGCGTGCGAGGAAATTCATTACTGTTGCTGCTGTTGCTATGTCGAGTGACTAGCGTTATTGGATGTGGCTGCAGCCTAGCCCCGCTATCATAATGGATACTTGTGGGGCTGCGGGGGGAGTTTATATCCGAAATCGAATGGGATGAGGACTCAACATAATAATCGTAGATCTTTCCGCGCACAACGTTCCCCTCTCGTGGGCCCTCCAGCACAAGGTTGGCCTCCTCCACTTTGACCTCCGCCTTGGACTGGAAACTGGAGAAGTTGCCCTTGTGGTTCAGATCTTGTATGAGCTCCCGGCCTACTTCCACAGCGCCATCCAACTTCTTCAGCAGGCACGGGGACCGACGCCCGCTGGGGCTGGTCGGGCACGGTGACAGGCGTCCAGCTGGACTTGCTGGGCAGGGAGACAGGCGTCCAGTTGGACTTGCTGGGCACGGAGACAGGCGTCCAGTTGGACTTGCTGGGCACGGGGACAGGCGCCTGGTGGGGCTTGCTGAACCATTCTTAGCCACAGATGGAGGTGACAGGGTCGTGGCCAGCTTATTAGCCTCCGCTGTCTTTTCTGCTTCGCCCATAACTGAGCTGCACTCCTCTCTGGTGCCCCGGCCTCTCTCCTCTGACACTGATGCTGCTGTCGTCATGATCTGTTGAACTGCAGCGAAGTCTGGGGCTCTGTTGGGGAGTTCACCCCTGTGTGCGTCACCTCTATCAGGTGTGGCCGCTGAGCACACAGAGATTTTCAACACCTGGCGCCCCGAGCAGCCATCTCCTGCAGTGGTCTCCGGTGTCACTTTACCGCGAGGGCGCAGCTCCATCCTACAGCTGCTGCATCTCTTCGGGGCCGAGCCGGAGGCATGGTTATTGATTAATGATGATGGTGATGGCGATGATGGTGGTGGTGGTGGTGGTGGTGGTGATGATGAAGATGATGGTGGTGGCGGTGTGCCGGCGACAGCTCCATTCTGCTGAACCTGACCCTGGCGCCGACCCCTGGAACTGTAGAATCGGTACGCCCAGGAGATGAATAATACAGTGGCCACGGACAGCGTCAGCTTCCCCAACAGTTGCATGTCCAATCGTGCGCCAGGCACGTCCACTGTGGGCATTTCTGGACTAGCCGCTGGTGCTGGACCGCGCGGGCTGTTTACTCTGGACGCAGCTCGCCGCCAAAGTCAACTCCCTCAGCATGACCAATGCCCAGTCACTCCCTGTCCTCTAGTGCCGATAGCAACAGCAGCAGTGACAGCAGCACCAAACCTGCAGGCGCTGTGTGAACTCAATGCGCTCCCAGTCACGCCAGGAACCTGATACCTGCACGGACTGTATTTGCATGCCACGTTAAGGGGAGGGAGGGGCCCGCCACGCTCCACCTGTAGCAGATCTGAGATCTGTCTCAAAGCAGCAGAGAAAGACAGCAACAACAAAAAACACAACACAATGGCCTAATGATGAAAGGGGCTGATGTTCAAGGGAACCCGACAGTTAAAGCGAGCATGTTGGCTTTTTTTTTGCCCTTTATGATAATCACCAGCCTCCCTGCTTTGCAACTTTGCCCGAAAATTTGTCTGACTTTCCTGGCCCGATGAGTCATGGCCGCCCTCTGAGGTGCGCTAGTGTTTGCACATACCGCTGTTAGGGTGGTTATCCGGAGGGAACACGAATTAGAGCTATATTTCTCTATTTGCTGATACGTCCAAAAGATTACGATGATAGATAACACAGCAGGAGGAGCGCAAACACATGGCCACAGTCCGTGTGGGATGTCATTTTGACTTGAGGGTGGTGCTCAGCCGATACGCTGTGTTGACAAAGCCTTCTGTGACCGGGAGAGCAGTGTTTGCATACAGAAAGTATGGCGATCAAAGGTCTATTGTCATGACAACTCTTTTGCCTTCTTCAGAGGAGAGTAGGATGAGGGCATTTTCATGCATACACATAGAGTATATGAGGCGGGGTGGTGGGGAGGAGGCTTATTGATGAATTAGACAAGTTCATAAATAATACACTGTGATAATCCTTTTTGATATTCCTTAAGCACATTTGGTGGGCGCCTTGAAAGTGATATAGCTGTCCAACAGCAGCTCGGCACGCATGAGGAATTTTGACTCCACACACCAACTTCATCATCCATATTTATGGCCTATTCTGACACACACACAATCTAGTACCATCTCTATTACTCTGTATTTGTCTCTCCCTCTTTGTCTCTCTTTCTCTCACACACACACATACACACACACACACACACACACACACACATGTGTATGACTTTGCCCTGATCTCTCTCACACACACACACACACACACACACACACACACACACACACACACACACACACACACACATACAGATATGTGTATTACTTTGCCCTAATCTCTCTCTCTCTCTCTCTCTCTCTCTCAGACACACACACACACACACACACAAAACACACATCCACAGTCATCAGTCACACAAGCCTGTGATTTGGCAGCTGCCACTGAGCTTCCTTTCTGTTTTAATTGGTGCTGCTGAAAGAATGCGTTTAACCCACTGCCTCATGAAGAGCGGTTGCATCAGCAGTCTGCTGACCCCAAGGGAAACTTGTCAAGGGGAGAGATATTTGAACGCTGCTACTCCTGACGCAGATGCTGTTTGGCCACCGGATAGCGCGGTCATTATGCAGCTCAAAGGGAACCTGAGGCTTCAGCCACCCTCTTTGGTGAATAATTCACTACGGTGCCACAAAAGCCTGCTCCTTTGCCTCCCCCTCCCACACTTCTATTCCTCTCTCCTCCATCCTCCCCCCCCCCCCCCCCCACACACACACACACTCACCTCTACCTGTCTGAGTAGGAGGTTTTGTGCCGTAGTGGAAGAACTGTGACCAGCATACGGTGTATACCGACAGGGCCAGTCTGGTTCATTGTATTCTCTTTCCCCCTCTTTGGCCTTCTCTCATTCTCTCTATCCAGTTCTTGCTCTCCCTGCCTCCCCCCCCCCTTCTCTCTCTCCATGTTATGGATGCTCCTGTGCTGCCATAGGTGGCTCTTTCATCACATGTTATCAACCTGTGTTTGGATTTCAGGAAATGTGTCACAAACCACATGATCAGAGGCGTGACAGAGAAAGAAAAAAGGAAACACACAAACAGAGGTGGGGCAAATACAGAGAGAGAGAGGGAGAGAGAGAGAGAGAGAGAGAGAGAGAGGGAGAGAGAGAGAGAGAGAGGGAGAGGGAGAGACAGTGTGAAAGTGAGGAAAGGAAAGAGAAAGGAGTGAGAGATAGAGATCTGTGGGGCATTGGCACTATGCCATTGGTGTCAGGATAATGAATGTCCATGTGATTACTCCAGGAGCACCCCAGGTCTCCCAGGCTGGGTGTATTACAGGCCATAATATTTACAGCCATTTCTAGCTCACGCCTGGAAAGAGTTAAGCAACTCAGGCATGAGATACAGCCCTGGCTACAGCATTTACGGTGCAGTGTATTTCATCCCATAATTTCACAACCTTTGAAAAGATATAATGGAGTTTCCTGCAGAGAGAGAGAGAAAAGGCTCATAATAATGACTGTCGATGTCTCCGGTGTCATTATTAGAGGGTAGGGAGCAATCACATTGTTTCACACACATTGGTTGCATCTGACATTCAGCCAGTGACTGTAAGGTGTGGCTTTTCATGGAACACACACACACACACACACACACACACACACACACACGTGTCGTTCCCTCTGCTACTGCAGCCGGTGTTTATGTTTAATCTGTCATCACCGGAATATCAAGCAAACAATCTGCATTTAATTTCCCTGTCTGCCTCCGAGATCCGGCTGCAGGCCCCCTGTTTGAGCGAGGAGAAGAGCTTGCGAGACGAATGGAGGCTCTCCTCCCTCGCCGGGACAAACACGATGAAGAGAGGCACGCTGGCGTGTTGTTTGCACCTAAATACCATCATTTCGTAAACAGCACACTAATAGTGTGGGTTTTATTCAAGCAGAATAATCAAGCCATTAAAATGCAATTCAGGCATTTTCCCCCA
>NC_045156.1:3477500-3527500 GCF_900700415.2 Clupea harengus
AAAATAGGGGGATGGAATGTGTGAAAAATGAAAGGAACAGGAAAAAAAAGCATATTAGGATGAAAGAAAGAGGACGAGGGCCAGCGAGATTGAAAGACTGTGCAGGAGAGATAGAAAGAGAGAGAGTGAGAGAGAGAGAGAGAGAGAGAGAGAGAGAGAGAGAGGGAGAGGGAGGGCGTCTGCATCCTGCCTCTCCTCCGTCAGACTATCCCTCATCTTTACATATGAGTCTTGCAGAAACTGCAAATGAGCCCCTGCCGAATTTATAAAACAACCGTGATCCATCACCGCGTCACAGCGGCTGCACTTGGCCCCCGGCGCGGGGGGAAGTCACAGCTTAGTGCCGGGGGCCTTCAGGTGATGGAGGATACAGGGGCTTCCAGGGACACAGCCATGCACACAGAGTGGGGGCCTGAGGACCCGCCACTAAATACAGCCTCAGTGGGCCGTGGGGCTCACAGGATCTGTGGGGGCAGGAAGGCAGCATTCGG
Source organism: Clupea harengus (assembly GCF_900700415.2). Taxonomy (NCBI): domain Eukaryota; kingdom Metazoa; phylum Chordata; class Actinopteri; order Clupeiformes; family Clupeidae; genus Clupea; species Clupea harengus. Next base: position 3,477,992 of record NC_045156.1, read on the forward strand.
GGAGGCTTTTCAAGAGGTGACCGGATATGGACTTTCCCTGCCTGCGCTCACATGGGTTAGATGGTTTTACATCTCTTTCCATACCGATAGCGGTAGGGCTACATTTCTACATTTCTACATTTCTCCTGGTCTCCACGAAAACACGGCCGCTATGAGAAAAAGAGTGTTTTTTTCTTTCCCCTTTCTTTTTCGCCCGCACGTCAACACACACACAGCAAGAACTTTCAGTCGATAGTCACACGGGCTGTCATACTTACTGATGTTATCCACTGGGCTCATCATGGCCGGATTTTCTGTGCACAGAGAAAGAAAAAAGACAGGCAGAGAAGGAAAGAAAGAAAGTGAAAAAAAGAAAATAGTTATTACTGTTATTACTGGAACTTCCCCAGTGGGGGGATGAGCAAATGCATGAGCAAACATATCTGAGTGTGCATGGGTGGGCCATCAGAAAAGGACTACATGTACTGTAGAGCGTCACCAGAGTGGAATAGCACTGTTCAGTTCTGTGATCATGCTGTGATGCTCGACAGACATGTTAGTCAAGTGTGTGTGATGGGCAGAGAAAAAGAGAATGACGTGTGTGTGTGTGTGAGGGCACATGTGTGTGTGTGTGCCTCAGCTCACTTCACACATGATGATGAGAGCAGTGGGGTCCCTCATCTTCACCCCCACCCCCCCCTACTCTTTGACCTAGAGTGCTGCTACAGCATCCATGCAGAAACCTTCCTTTTTCTCTCCCTATTCCTGAAATAAATACACACACACACACACACACACACACACACACACACACACACACACACACACACACACACACACAGACACATAGACACACCAATCTGTCGGGAGCACACACACTTAAATAAAAAGGAGCAGCCGATATGCATGTGACTCTCTTACCGTTCTACTCTGATTGCTAAGTACCACCCAGGGCTGAGTTATTGCTGTGGCAATCTGGACAGATTTGTGTGTCTTTGTGTGTGTGTGTGTGTGTGTGTGTGTGTGTGTGTGAGTGTGTGAGTGTGTACGTGTGTGTGTGTGTGTTTATGCGTGTGTGTGTGTGTGTGTGCCTTCAGTCAACTCGGAGGTATGAGCACGGTTGATTGTGGACTTGGCACTGCTTCACAATCCCTGCACTTTATTACATCTGATAGAGTCAAATGAGTGGCTCAGGAGCGGGAGAGAGAGGGAGAGAGAGAGAGAGAGAGAGACAGAGAGAGAGAGAGAGAGAGAGATAGAGAGAGAGAGGGAGAGGGAGAGAGAGAGGAGAGAGAGATAAAGAGAGAGAGAGAGAAAGAGGAGAGGGAGAGCGAGGAGACAGAGAGAGACAAAGAAAGAGAAAGAGAGAAGAGCGAGGATCTGGTGGAGCAGTAGCACAGAGCAATAGGCCCCTGATGCTGAGGCTTCCACGGCATGTCAAGGTCACGAAGGGCAGTTCCAGGCCCCTCAATCACCGCACACCCATCTGCTGCCATAAGCAGAAACCATCTTCCCCCTCATCCGCGGACAGAGACGGATAGCCTGTTGTCCACCGGGAGGCGGACGGCTTGGGAAGAGGGAAGGAAAGAGGGAGGGATGGGGGGGTGGCACTGGGGTGTTAAATAGACATTACTGATCTTCCAAGCAGTTCCACCAACCATCCATCCCCCACCCACCCCTCCACCAAATGACATGTCCCCCCCCCCCCCACCAAAGTGGCAGTTTCCAGCCTATAAACGGCCTTCCCCAGGTCCGCCCAACGATTTGCTGGTCTTTCACATCTTAACGAGCCGTAGATGGCGTGTAGTGAATGGATGGATGGTGTGTGGAGTAGACGGCCGTTCGTGTCGCGTGGTGTGGTTTTGCCAGGCCCTCAGAGAGAGATTACGGAGAGGTAATGAATGGCGGGACGGGGTCACTTCGCTCTCCTCTACGGCTGTCTGACAGATCTGCAGCACAGACCCAAACCCAATCCTTTTTATTATGAATCGCATCAGGAACTTTGTGTGCGCATGTGTATGTACAATGTGTGTGTGTGTGTGTGATTGTGTATGGTGCTTGTACATGTATGCATGGGTGTGTGCATAGTGTCTCAACACATAGTGTTGTGTGTGTCAGTGAGAGTGTATGTGTGTTTGTGTCAATTCTGTGTGTGTTTGTGTGTGTGTGTGTGAGTGTGTGCGCCCAGCATTCAGATCAGTGCGGCTAGACAGGGCCATGGCTGTTGCTGGGATTAGCTGGTGAAGCAGCAAGCACCCTTTATCTCTTGCAGAGAGCCACTGATTAGATCTACACCCGTGCTCCCTCATAAGACTCCTTCAAGGCCCAGAGCTAGAGAGGAAAATTAAAGACTAAGGCAGCATCTAGACATGGCGGGGCAGTGAGGTCAAGGAACCATCTCATCCCCACCTCAATATAAACAGAAAAAAAATATATAAAAAAAACAAATAACAAACAAATAATGACTCAGGGTTTTGCACATCTTTGCCCCGGGAAAGAAAGCCTAGCTCAGCTCTGACTGAACATGAAGAGAAGACACGACAGCTTCAAAACAAACGAGGGTCATCTAGGTTTTTTTTTGTTTTGTTTTCATCGCTTCATTACTCCAGTAATATCCTAATGAGGAATCGCTGCTGGAAAAGCTCCAGCTAAATAGTCTCATTTACAGCATAGTGGAGAATTTCCCCCTTTTTTTGTTCAGTCATTTACGGCCAACTCATTCATCATTGTGAATCGCTTTCGTGCGGACATATTCAGCCCTTTCAAAACACTATCACTTATTAATCAAGCACTTTCTTGGCATGCAAAATTTATCACTGGGATTCGGCGCAATTAATCCATATTTTCTTAAATAATGCCGGTGCTCTTAATAAATGATAACTCTAATTGAAGAGCTCGGGAGCCTGGGTGAAATCATTAGTGTTAAAAAATGGAGAGAAGAGGAAGAAAAACACACATCAGCGGAAAAAAACAAAAAACAAAAGGACCCACCACTCGGCTAATGAGTCAGGGTGCTAGGCTGAGAAACGAGAAGAACCCACCATTCTGCTAATGAGTCAGGGTGCTAGGCTGAGAAACGAGAAGAACCCACCATTCTGCTAATGAGTCAGGGTGCTAGGCAAAGTAAAGAGGAGAACCCACCACTCCGCTAATGAGTCAGGGTGCTAGGCTGAGAAAGGAGAAGGTTGATGAGGTATGAGATGGTGTGGTAACTGAGGTCGGGTCATGGCAGCCATGCTCATGGACAATGACACAGTGAGAGTGATTGATGAAGAGGAAGAATTCAATGATGATGAAGATGGATTTGAGTACTTGGTCTCCTGGAAGTGGGGGTTATACAGTATGTGGTATATGGGGTGACCGGTGGGATGTTGGTGATCCTGGTGACCAAAGTGGTTCCTGTAGAGCTGCTGAATTACTCGAACATTTGGAATCTGACACCATTGAAAGAACAAATTCATACATTACAGTTTCTTTTTCAATGTCACTATTAGTGTTAAGTGAAAATTATCTCCATCAATTAGTCTTTGATTTCTCATCAAAGTAATGTTGCCATGCATATATCCACTACACTGACTGCATGTCATTATAGTAAGGGTTTTCATCACAGTATCTTTCTGGATTCTCCTATTATTTGTGGAGACTTTTGTATGAAATACAAGTTTGTTTTGCATTGAAACTTTAGACCCCATGTTTATATGGATCCTCAACAATACGAGTCATGTGTTGTTGACAATATCATCACTATGCAAGTCTGAGCCTTTGAGGTTTAGTGTCCATATGGCTGGGGATGATGACAGTGCTGCAAGTGATGTGTGTGTAGGAGGCTTGAGTTGAGAATTAATCGGGGTGCAGCCAGACACGGAGATGGCGCTTGAGGGGGGGCGACTCACCAAAAACGATGAGGCGCGTGTGCGTGTCGGTGGAGCCCAGGGGGTTCTGTGCCGTGCAGCGGTACATGGATCCGTTGAGTTCGGCGGGCACACGCTCCAGAATCAGTTCCTTCCCGTCGCGCTCGCTGCTGCCGTCCAGCAGCCGCCCCCCCACCCGCGTCCAGGTGAACAGTGGCTCAGGAAACACTTCATTCTGCCAGGGCACACGGAGTGGGTGTCAGAATTTGTAAGGGGAGGAGGGTGTGTGTGTGTGTGTGTGTGTGTGTGTGTGTGTGTGTGTGAGAGAGAGTGTGTGAGTGAGTAAGTGAGTGAGTTTGTGTGTGTGCGTGTTTGTTCAGAATGTGTGTCTATGTGTGCGTTCAGAATGTGTGTCTATGTGTGCGTTCAGAATGTGTGTGTAAGTGTGTGCTTCATGCCTGTGTGTGTGCACAGAATAAGCATATGTGTGTGTGTGTGTGTGTGTGTGTGTGTGTGTGTGTGTGTGTGTGTGCACAGGATGAGCATATGTGTGTGTGTGTGTGTGAGTCGCAGAGAATTGCGATAAGGGTGTAACGGAGGAGAACATATTTTAGATTCTAGAAGAGCGGCTTCTGAATACAAAAAACATCTTCAGAGGCCCTCAGACCTCACCAAACCATGAATAATACAACCCTTGACATGACAAGTTAACGATATTAAACTTTAAAAAGGTTTGAGAGAAAAAGAAAAGAAAGAAAAAATCTCTGTAGTGAAATTCTCTATTTAACATGACACATTGTGCAGTCTGTGGCTCTTTAAATTTTGTGTTTCATATGACTTTTAAAACCCTGTCAGAAAGATGCGACACAGGGAAATTAACTCCTAATGGATCTCAGCACAGAAACACATTTGAATACAGTCAAATAGGAAACCACTGAGCAGGAAAACCATATTTAGTGTGGCAGGGATGGTTTTGCTAAGCATTCGGAGGTTAGCACTAAAGGAGGTTTTTTACAGAGGGTGGCTGAGCAATCACAATGATGAATCGATACTCCACACACAGGCAAACAAAGGAAAAGACGTTATTCATCTCAGGATCTCTTTCCAAAAGAGAGGGGGGGGGGGCAAATGAGGCATGGGTGGCTTTGGGGCGGCGAGTGGCTGACGACCCACAAACACACAGAGATGGATAGCTCCTGAAAGGTCACGCCAAGACAAGCGCAACTGCTGTCGTTTCCCGATTCTGTCGACTTTGTATCGTGCGGCACAAGGTGGTGGGGACGCCACACCAATCTTGCGGCTGCTGCACCGGCCTCAGCTCCATTAAGGACATTAAAGTGTGACTTCACACGCCAGGTGGAAAGACAAGAAAAACAGGTGATGTCCTCGCCAATAGACACCTCCCTCCCTTGCCACCTCTTAATCTGGCTAATCGCCTTCAGGTGATCCTGCATTAATGCTGTAGATAGGGAGATGGCTGCCCAAGCAGGGTCCACTTGACAAGATTTACTGGTCTATTGTGACGGCGTGACCTTTCATAGTGGCTAAGATGGAAAGCTGGAATGGAAATGTGGACGTACACACACAAACATACACACATACACACACACACACACACACACACACACACACGTGCGCACACGCTCCATGACATTGGTGAAATGAGCTTGGTAATTTGGCAGAGGTCAAGTGGCATTGGGTCACATCAAGATTAAAAATGGAAAGGCCTGTGATAGGCTTTCCTTGTCACATATCCCCCATTGATCTTGGAGCAACATTTTCAGAAAATCATTGGTGTGCATGGTGGAAGGGAAATATCAAGGAAATATCAAATCAAAAGGCAAAAAAACGCAAAGAATTGGGGAAATTTGAAACCAATCTGCTCAAGTGATGCTTCGGAGACAGACAAACCAAAAACCAAAAGGGGATACAGATCTTTTTGATTAATTACAACAACAAAAGCAGGAAAATGATAAATCACACTCTCTTAACATCAATTACATGTTCAAATGAAACCCCAGAGCCTTGATTAAGCAGAGGATAAGGGAGAATTTCTGTCTTTATTCTCTTACTTATTTATTTATTCGGGTGATGGGTAGAAATATTCTTGCTTTTTCAAATGACAAACATTTCATTCAGAAGTCCCAATGAGCTTCAACACCCAGTCAAGCCTGTTTTATAGTGACCATTCTTATTGACATTCAAAGATATGCTTCAAATATATATACCAAACTTGGTGGCGTATACACACACAGATCTGTCAGAACTGGAAGAGACGGGGTGCACTGAACAGAGGCCAAAAGAAAACAGAGCAGGCTCCCCGAGCCCTCATTTCAGAAGTAATAATCCAAACAAGAAAAAAAGAAGAACAAATAGGAAAAGAAAACAAGGCAAAACAAATCTAGAAATGATATGATAAAAACAAAACTACCCTTGCATACCAAGGGATTTGCCAAAGCGAGGCCAGGAGGCTCTAAAGATGATTTTTACACTGGCAGATCAGTATGCCACCCTCTTTCCACCTGAATAGCTTTCTCTAAGACCGTCACTGTCTTGTTTCTACCACAGAGATGGCTGGATTTCGTCCCCGCAATGTGATTTTCTTTTTTCTTTTTCTATTTTTTTTTTCTCAGTAAGGGAAGGATTTTCTTTCTTGGCAGACAATGATAGTTACACGGAGACAATCTCTCTGCTTGACTTCTCCTAGGCGGAGGCTAAGGGGCTACAGCGGGCATAAATCCAGCCCCGCCTGACAGGAAGGCGCTGCTGGCTAGCACGATACACATGCCTGTTCGCCCGAGTGAGATCGATGTGTATGTTTAAACAAACTGGAGGGGGGTGGGGGATGGTTGGTGGAGAACGCAACACCTGAAAGCTGCAGAGATGTAGATAAACAAAGCGCATTGGGCACGGGTGATTCATTTCCAATCAGATCCCTGATGCCTTGTGGCAGGAAGATGCAAGCGTAAAACAGGAGGTGAGGTGAATCACGTGCGGGGCTTTATCATTCCGCAGCGCTCCAAAAAAGGCTCAGGCAAAACTCTTGCCTTCACCACATTCCGCCAATTTACTCCCCCTGACAGCCTGTGTTTCAAATGGAGACTGACTGATTGGGATCATTTGATTTATTGGCTACGTAGCTGTAAGGCTGCCCGGATGGACTCTCTAACACACAAACACACACACACACACACACACACACACACACACACACACACACACACAACCCCCCTGTGAAGACGTAAATCTGACAGATGTGTGTGGTATATTGTTCACCCAAGAGCTCTAAGAATGGCCCGTATAGGAGCGGGCTGCAATTGCAGGCTTAACTGTGCATTTACCACTCCTACCTCCACGTATCCATAGCTGAAATCGGCTCCAGGTTTCACAACACCCATGCACTTACTTCAGGAGATCCTACCTGGAATCCTTGAACAGTGATGCGCACTGTGTCCCCTACCTTCGCTCGGGTGGGCGTCATCAGCAGCTTGGGGCCCTTAGGAGCCGCTGAGTAGAAGAGAGAGAGAGAATCAGAATGAGGGAGAGAGAGAGAGGGAGAGGGGAACAGAGAGAGAGAGAGAGAGAGAGAGAGAGAGAGAGAGAGAGAGACACAGGGAGAAACGAGAGATAAAGGGACAGTGAGAAACAATAACACTGGAACATCATCCCCCCGTGGGCACTACATGACAGTGACTACAGCCAGGGAGCAAGCGCACATCCTGTCCGCAACAATGAAACGAACACGACGGGCAAGCACCCATTCTATCAATTAAAATTGCCGTGGCGAGGCTTCTGAGACGCCAGGGTCACGGGCCGAGATTCTTAAGGTCACAGGCCGGCAGCTTTGGGGATTCTGGGCCCTTTCATCCAAAAGGGCGCTGGCGAATTCATTCCCCCAAAGACACAAGGAGCTAAATTGGGTAGATACTCATTACTGGAGAAGAAACAGGGCATGCGAGGAGCAGTGTGGAGGCAGCGAGATAAGGAACACTCCGAGAATTAAATCCCTTGTCTCGTACGGACGGAAGCCCTCAGATGGGTTTAATTTGGTCCCAAAGAAAGGCAGGATGTTGCACGGGAGAGAGGGGGTAGGGGAGAGAGGGAGATAGAAGAGAGAGGGAGTGAGGAGAGAGAGAGAGAGAGAGAGAGAGAGAGAGAAAGAGAGAGAGAGAGAGTGTGTGAAAGAGACACGGTTATATTGTGACCTTTGAAGAGCCAAAGATGTCTTGTACACAGAGGGAGATAAGTTGTCAATTTCTCAACCTTGTGAAAGTGATGAGAGGAAGTTTCCTTAGCAGAAATGTTCCTGACCATTATAGGGAAGTTGTCTGATGGCTGACACAGAAGGAGATGGGGGATTCAACCCTCCATGCATTAAAGCGGCTGCCCTCTTTAACAGTGCAGAGAACTGGTTCGCTGACTTGACCAACCGCATCTCGAAAGACGTGGGCATGAATGTTTCTGTGCCAAAATCAAAATAACTGAAATCAATAGCCAAGTAACCCACAGGTCAGAATAATGCCCTCAGAGAGAAAATAAAAGCAGTGGGAAGAGGCAGTATGGTATGCATTTATGAGTGAATACATCTAACATCTAACTTATATACATATAACAATAACTAACCCATGTTGCAGCTGCTGAATTCAAAAGAAATAGTGGATGATCCCCCAGAATGTTTGTCCATGATGTACAATTTTAATTTTGTGCTCCAGATTCACCTGTAGATAACACAGCCAACATACCCTCCCCCTCCCAACGCTACTCCAATCTATGCCAAACAGCATGGGTAGGAGTGTATTAAAACAACAAATCATGTTTTTCAGCCATCAATCAAATCTCAAGCTGTCCACCAAGGCTAATGAAGCAGCGTGTAGCGTTAGTCTGTTAACGATTCCACCCCTGCTGCTAGCTAATGGATAATGATTTCCATACCCACATCCATAATGGCTATTGAAAATATGTGTTTCACACATAAATCTTGTCATGGCCAAAGACCCTTTGAAATAAACTTCTGCTGTCGGTTTTACCTTAACTCCTTTAATAAAATAAAAAAACAATACAATTAATTAAAATTGGGTATTAGTGATGGAATCAATGGAGAGGAGAGATTGTTGTGAAGGGATATACAAAAGAAAGATGAAAAACCTGTCGAACAAGAATCGCCAGTCAATGAATACACTGATTTGTCAGGGAGGAACGAAACAAGGGCAGCAATCTTCAGAGTAGAGAGGGGAAACACTGAAGATTGACACAGCTTTCTCTTCACCAAGTGGCAGGGTGCGGCAATCAATACAGCCTCATGTCAAGCCGTAAGCCTCAGTGAGTCAGGTTTTTCAAAGAAGAAATATAAATTCTGTTTGGTCCAGTCACTGGGTTGGGGGGGGGGGCTCATTGAGATAAGAACCAGTACACCCACGGAACCACAGAGGCTATTTTGAGCAGACCTGTCATGCAGACGTCACGCAGAACTACAAGCTGTGAAAACTGGGGAGGCGGTAGCAACGGTGGCGGTGGTGTGATTGTCAATGGACGCCCAGCAGAATTCTGGGATATGCTCCAGCAGTAACAGTTGGCCTCCCACGTCATCCGTTTTGGTTTTGCGACAGCACACCGCGCAACTTGACACCCGGTGGCCCCCACCGAATGGCCCCAGACGCACAGAGAACCCAACTGCCAGGTCCCTGGGGTTAATGCCAGTCTAACATTTTGAATGCACTCCCTCACACCTCCACACTGGCAATGGCTTCTTCAACAGCCCTCATTTCCAGCCACTATCTTTGCACTTCATGGGAATTTAACTGAGGCAGTTAGCTTATTACTCTTGCCCCTGCCATCATGAGCTTGAGTGGCAGCCATGCTTTTTGTGTCTATATCTTGCAGCATTTGCAGCTTTTACTAGAAATCCCATGTAATTACAATTCATTTTTATTGATCTGATTTTGATCTAATTTTTTTACATTTTAAAAGTAAAAGGCATTCAAATACTTTATTTACTATTTAATTGTGCATTTACGATCATGAAGCTCATGTGGTGGTAGCGTTTCCTGGGTGTTATGTCCTGTTGTGACATTGGTGTCAGGATGCGAGGCAGGCAGTGAGTTGGTGGGTGTTAGGAATGCTGGGGCTACCAGCGCAGGTCTGTGACCGGCACCTCCCTGGTGCTACTTCCTGCCTGCTGTAGAAGAACCCAGGCTACAGACAGCACACCGTGGTGCACTAATAGGCTAATGGAGACACACAATCTGAAGTCATGCAGAGGGTACACTCTGGTCTCAAGCTCACACACACACGTGCACGTGCACATGTACAAACACAAGTGTGCACGGCTACAGACGTGCACATACAGAAACACGTGCACATGCACAGACACACAAACACGCACACACACACACGCACACATACACGGACACGCACGCACACACACTAACAGCATTCTCATTATTATCCCTCTTTGGCAGCGATAGATCATTTCTCTTCACTGTATGTAAGATTAGAACTCAAGTACTGTTTGATTCGGTTGAATCAGAGAAACAGTGGCCCATGCAAATCCTGGGTGGTGAGGTGATGTTTAATTATAAGAGGGAGCTGGTTTCATGAATTCCAAATCTGGGGCCCTGTGAATGACTGATAGACAAGGGATTTGAAGCAGCGGCTCCAAACAGAGAGAAGAAGAGAGCAAGAGACAGAGAGAGAGAGAGAGAGAGAGGGAGAGAGAGAGCTAGGAGGAGAGAGAGAGAGAGAAATAGAGAGAAGCAAAACATAGCTTTGCTGGCATACTGTAACTAAGTAGATTGAAGTAGAGCAACCATCTCTTTAAACCCAGTAGGAGTATGGGAGTCCAAACACACACACACACACACACACACACACACACACACACACACACACACACACACACACACACACACACACACACACACACACACACACACACACACACACACACAGTAACTGGTTGGCTCTAATGAATATGCAGTGAGTGTTAGAGCGCTTTGGTTCATTGTCAAACTGTCCTCATCTGCCGTGGGAATATTAAAATGCTGGAGATTTATCACTCATGGCCACTGCCACGACTCTCTTTTCATTTCCTGGGCAAACGCAGGTGAGCAAATCACATAAACCTTGAAGGCCACGCAGAAGACGCAGCGAAGAAATAATCTCTATGGACAATCATTCCATGACAGGCGGCCTATCATGGAGCAGAGTATCTTCAAAGGACATGCAGGTGAGGTTATTACCGTATACAAATATTATGTCTGCTCTTGTTTCATAGTCAAAACAGAAGGGAAAAACATAAACATCCTGGATAAGAAACACGACAATATAAAAGGCACTGAGAGATGGTGTTGAGAGACTGTGAGACAGTGAAAGACAGAGAGAGGTCCATTATCTCCATACCCTCTTCCTCCCCCCGTTTAATGTGTTGCAATGGTGAGTTCCAATCCCCGGTGTAATAATCCCCCCCATATAATATAATAATGTATAGATGGTGTTATAAGACCCCACCATCCATCCCCATACCCACTTCCTCCCCCATTGCCCCAGCCCACCATATTACACCCCTCACGAGCCATTGCCAAACTACAGCCAGGTTTTTGCGAATGCTTTGAATTTTAAGCGTGTTCCAATTAAAATCAACAAATGCACATTTTCGGTTCTGTATATTCTCTGGGCGGCAACAAAGACAGTCTGAGGCAGCACTCTGTGCTCCTGTGAAGCGAGCAGCTACTGTTAAATTAATGGCTTGAATAGCCGCAGACAAAAAAGCTCTGTCAAACTATGAAAGCCTCTGACAGTTAGCAAGCCCTTTCTCCGGGGCTCCACTCCCTGCATTTTCCTTCTCCATACGATAAAGATTGCTTGCCCTCTCCCTCTCTCTCTCTCTCTCTCTCTCTCTCTGTCTCTCTTTCTCTCCTTTTGCTGAAGTGAAACGCAATTTTCCCACACTAGTGTGCCTCAAAGCTGTTTGTCCTTGGTTTTGTGTGTCGTCGACATTCTCTGCGAGCCACCTCTCCGGGACGCAGAGCCAGTGTGCTGCTGTGCATAAAAGCGTCCGGAGCTCCAGGAACAGATTGAGGAGGTCACAGCGTACGGAGGCCAGAGGTGAGGGCCGAGAGGAGCTGGCAAGAGGACGGCTGGAGGTGGAGTGGGGTCGGGTGGGATTGGGGTGGGGCAGTTCTGCCAAGGGAGCGGGATGGGAATCAAACACCCCATTCGCTTTGGCGATAAGCCGTGTTCTGTCTAGCCGGGTCTGCGTCTCGTCCAGCACATGCTAATCCGGAACACTCCTTTCATCCTTGTTTGGGTAATGACTGCTTTCGTTTCTAACCTGCTGTCTACCACTCTCATCTCTGCACATGCCAACAGCATGGTTTAGCTAACAGGTTGAATGGGAGAAAATACTGAGCTGCAGTTGAAGCTGCAGAAAAAATGCATTCAAAATGACATTAAAAGATTGTTTTTATGTAGAGAATTACATTATGTATTGTCAAAAGGATGCTTTAATCACAGTGACATAACCTGGACTCCAGAGTAACTATTCCACTGATGGCTTAGCTCTGGTGCCACCAACTTTTTCAGATGGTCACACACCCAGCAATGATTTGGTCGCACAGGGGTGTTGGCTGAACTGTTAACGGTCAGGGGTCGAGTCCAGATTCTTCTCCATCAAAACACGCACTACTAAATAGAATTTTCTTTCTTGCATGCGAGGGCTGCAATTGTTTTGGGTGAAAATTGGAGAAGGAAGGAATGGTTTTGATTTGGGTAAAATGCTAACGTTAGCTAACTGTTTAGCTGTACAGTGCAGTGCAAATTTAGAATAGCTGCATATATGCTCTGCTCATATCATGGTCACGTAACATAAAGAATAAACGCCCCTGGTCAGGACCTCTCGTTGGCATTCCCTCTCCACCAGCCTCCTCCTCTCTCTCCTCATTTTTTTTTTAAATAATCAGCTTCATCTTTGGTGACACCACGGTCACAGCTAAATGGATTATTTCGCGGGGGTAGGCTTCTAATGATGAAAGTGCAGGCAGAGAGAGTGCAGGTAGGGAGAGACAAACTGAGCCAGTAAAGAAGAAAAAAGCAGTCCTACTGCTTTCAGCCACAATGGCTAACACAGTATCCGTGCAGGAGGAGCACCACAAACAGGCTAATGATCATCATGCACTTGCACATCAAAAAATGTCTGGAACCCCGTATAACCTCCTTCAGCAACTCACACAACTCTCCCTACCAAGCTAAAAGGCCAGGGTGGGGGTCTGTAAAAGACAAGTGTGCTAATCAGTGGTTTTCCTTTCTTCTGCAACACACTTAATGCTGAGAGGGTAGTGTAATCCTTCACAGCAAGTGTGTGAAGAGACAGTGAGAGGGAATGAGAGAGACAGTGAGAGGGAGGGAGAGAGAGAGAGAGAGAGGAGCAGAGGTTGGGGAGAGGCAGAGGAGGGCTTGCCCATGTCAAACAGTCCACACTTGGCACTGCGGGTGTTCTGTGCCAGCTGCAGCTTCCACTTCCAGACCCGCATCCGCCTCTCCACTGTCCGTGGTGCTCCCGGGGAAAGAGAGACAGAGAGAGTGGGAGAGAAAGAGAGAGAGAGTGTGGGAGAGTAAGGGACAGAAAGAATGGGAGAGCTAGAGAGAGAGAGAGAGTGGGAGAGATAGAGAGTGTGAGAGAGCTAGAGAGTGATAGAGTGTGGGAGAGATAGAGGCCGAGAGAGGGAAGGAGAGCAGAGTCTCTGTTTATCTTGTCAGTGACATATCACTCGTCTTCCTCTCCCTGCCACCAGCGCAGGAAGAGTGGCGCGGCGGTACGGCCTTTGAAATGATAATGGGTTCCGCTGGAGGCCATCTTTGTTTTAGTGTTAAAAGCAGAAATTGGCACTCGTGCGCACTCAAGGCTTCCTGCAAGCACAGTCATTAGCCATGCTGCGTTAGCCTTAGTGGTTCTCGCACTCCTCTCTATTTGCAGTAAACAAACCAGCCCCCCACATTTAAAGACAAAACCTATGCAGAGAGGGCAAAGTGTCCTCAGTAGCATTTTGGTTGGAAGAAATGCGTTTTTTGTTTTTTTTCTTCTTTTTAAACAGACAACCGGCTCTGACGCCATCGCAGTGATATCTTCAAGTCCAATGTGTTCTGCGCGTTCTCACTTGACTTGCCTAATGCAGGCTGACTTTTTCAATAACGGTTGTAACTTAACTCAATCTAGCATCAGACAGAGCAATGAATTGGACTGTCAGTCACTCAAGGTTCGGCCTTCTGCCTTTAAAACCAGCAATCTGCTCGGCTGTAACACAATTAAGCCTCAAATGGAAATCAGTGTTGTTCTGAGTGCATCTGTCTCCACTGACATAAGTGGGAGCACTCAGGGTAACATGAGTGTGTGTGTGTGTATTTGTCTGTGTGTGTGTGTGTGTGTGTGTGTGTGTGTGTGTGTGTGTGTGTGTGTGTGTGTGCGTGTATTTGTCTGTGTGTGTGTGTGTGTGTATATGTTTGTGTGTGTGTGTGTATTTGTCTGTATGTGTGTGTGTGTGTGTGTGTGTGTGTGTGTGTGTTTTTCTCTGTGTGTGTGTGTGTGTGTGTGTATGTGTGTGTGTTTGTGTGTGTGTGTTGTGTGTGTGTCTGCAAATGAGGGCCTTTGTGGTTTGGTCCATGAGAAAGTAAGTGAGTGGTTGTCCTCACTCAATGTCACCTCTGCATGGACATTGACACAGCACCACATATTGTGTGTGTGTGTTGGCATACACACACTTATTAAGGCATAGGCACTGACAGCGCTGGGTGCTTGACCACACAGCTGAACAACGTGTTGAAAAGATGGTTTTGTGTGTGTGTGTGTGTGTGTGTGTGTGTACTCACCCAATATAACCTCTGTCTGCATAGGCATTGACAGCGCTGGATGCTTGACCTCGCAGCTGAACAACGCGTCATTGTCCACCTGCGGGTTGAGCGTCCAGGTGAGCTTGGCCTGCACCAGCACTGAGCCGTCGCTCTGCGGGATGTGCGTGTTGCTGAAGAAGTACAGCGGGTCCGTGCTCTGCACCCAGCGCGGGAACTCCCGGTTCACCACCGTCTCGGGGATGGCCTCTGTGGCCGGGCTGGGCTGCTGGCCCTGCTGCCCCGCCGTGAAGCTGCCCCGGGCGGGGCTCTCTGTGAACAGGCGGCCCGGCCGGCCGTCGGGCCCCAGCAGCGAGAGCGACTTCTGCAGCTTGGTGTCGTCCATGTCCCTGCTGATGAGGGGCCGGGCCCCGCGCACTGCTGCTGAGCCGCCGCCGCCCTCGTCGCCCGGCAGAGTGTACGAGATCACCTCTATCAACTCCCCGTCCCGCTTAAAATACACCTGGGAGAGAGACAGAGAGAGAGAGAGAGAGAGAGGCAGAGAAAAGGATAAAGATGCCATTTTATACACAAAAATAGGACATTACATGGCTACGCAGAGCATTAAGCAATAATTCTAAAATATCCTACAAGCCATTCTGACGATATATTCTAAATAGCTTGTGTTTCCATAATACTACGGTGGGATAATAAGCTGGTAAATCATTTGACTGGATGTCTTCCGCACACAACCTCTAGGTGTTTGCTTTGAGATCAGAATGGGGGGGGGGGTAACCCTTTCATCAAATCTCTACTCACACACTCGCACCCCCCCCCCCCCCCCCCCGAGTTTTTTCTCCCCTGTGTTGACGTACACAGCGCTGAAGAACATAATCCTCAGTCTGCTCAGGGACGTTTGGACATGTGAATTCAATTTGCCCAAGATCAAAGTGCCATTACATTACACACATTGCATATCAGAAGGTCCCTGGGTTGGGATTTTTTTTTTTTCGTGGTGCCCTCTAACATTTTGTGTGTGTGTGTGTGTGTGTGTGTGTGTGTGTGTGTAGGGATGGTTGAGGCGTGCTTTGATTTTTACACCACCTCGGGGGCCACTCACTCTACTGGGTAAATAACTGTAATGAGTGTAAACAAGAGTGACGTAAGCCGTTGCCCCAGAGTCCCCATGACTCGCTCTAATGAGTTCACAGACATAGATTGAGACAGGTTTTGCACATCTGACTTCTGCTTTTAGCCTATTGTGTGTGTGTGTGTGTGTGTGTGTGAGCATGCAAACATGTATGTGTGTGTGTGTGTGTGTTTATGTGTGTGTGTTGCACAGTAGTCATCACTGAGTCAACTCAGAGGTTATTTGAGGCTATTGAGAGACCTTAAATGGTCAGATGTGATCATTAGAGATGATCACATGACTATATCACTTGCTTTTACAGCATAATATAGTCAAGGTGAGGCCAACTCATAACTACATGAATAAAGGATGCAGAAATTATACATACAGAATGAATAGTGTTACAATGATTTGAAGGCTGCCACAGGAAAGATCCTTGAACACTTGGTTGATATATGACTGGCTCAAAAGCAAATCTTCAATACTCCAAAAGTCGTTCTCATATAGCAACCATTATCATATGTCCTTAGCTTTTATTAAATGATCATTGATCATTCTTGGAAATGAGGAGACGTGACAGCTGCTTGTCTGCTGCAGTACACATTTGTCACCAGCGTGGGGAGCTACAGATCCTCCTGTGCAATGCGTCACACTTCCTAAGGTGGGCGTGCTTTTTGATGTTGCACAGAACGGCAACTTCTATTCCTAGGTGAATAAATTGTCAAGATTACTATTACTACTACGACTACTATACACACACACACACACACAAAGAAATACGAGAGGAAACTAAAATGGCATCTGATGGCATTCCCGTCCAACTGTCCTCTTTTGGTTTGTTGGCGCATTCATCTATGTTTGTATATAAGGTTGCTAATTTATTTTCTGCTGCCTTTGTTAGGTGAAGAGGCTTTTACTGCTGCACAAGCTATTGAGAAGAATACTGAGAGGCATGATACACTGTCCTGCAACCAACCCAACCCTATTGTGCATCAGCACACACTTGGACCGGCACAATTGGAGGTCAAATAGGTAGTGTTGAAGTGCCGGAGGCTAAGGCTGGACTGTGAAAACAAGAGTATTCAATTGAGTCAACACTCAAGGGCTGGGTGCATCTTCTGGGCTAAGAATGCTGGTATCCAGTAATTCAATAGCTCGGTCAGGGCGAGGCGTGATTTTCCGCTGTACTGGATTATCTTTTTTTTTGGAGAGAATGGGTGGTTACTAGTAATGGGCTATCACACTGTGTGTATGTATGTGTCCATTGTTCCTCTTCCCATCGTGAGGTTCATTTCAACTCAAACAACAGCGTACGCATACATGTTTGGCGAGGAAGTGATGACCTTGTCTGTCTTACATTGTTCACCTCACACCAAACATCTCTCATCGCTTCATATTGCTGATTGCTTTTCACAAATGATCACTGCAGGAGGTAATTCCATGATGGGGTAGTTAAGAAACACTATTCCTTCTCCTAAAGCTTACGACTCATATTCAAGTCAGTGGGGGAATAACTCAATCTGAAACCCTGCTGAAGTGGAACCACTAAATTCCGATGAGCAGTGCCCTGAGGTTTTTGGGTTTGGGTTTATGTGAACTTTCCTGTCATTTTTCTTCATCATTGAAAATGAATGTGTGTGTGTGTGTGTGTGTGTGTGTGTGTGTGTGTGTGTGTGTGTGTGTGTGTGTGTGTGTGTGTGTGTGTGCAGTGCATCTGTGCATGTTTCTTGAGTCTAGCGGAATTTAGTATTTTTTTTTGTCTGGGCACTAAGTGCTGTCATTTGTATGCACATGAAACCCACAGCGATTTTTCCACGGCCCTCTTACTCCTGCTAATCATAGGTAATAGTTGAGTCCTGAGGCAATCATATGACCATTCAGACGACATTAGCAGCTCAGATCAGTATTCAGTTCATTAGCATCATTCTCCATGATAAACAACTATGGAAGCACCCGGTTTAATGGTTCCATGTGCTAGCTCAACACACCCCACAGTAATGAAGGGGAAAGCCAAGCTCATGTCTAGGTGTAATAGTACCTTGGATAATGCATGACTATTTATTTATGTCTCATTATTATCTTTTACACAACTTAGTTTCCTTAATATAAGTATCCCATGTGCAGCTTGCTTTAAGCATATAGTAAGTAGCAGTCCTTCTGGTAACTCAGTATTTGCTGCTGAAATCAATTGTGTTCCTGGGCTCTTGAGTTCCTCCAGAAAACCACTTGGCTGATGGAGACTGCAGCTATTCTACATTCTACAACACCTTTCTATTCACACAAGTATGCCTTGCTCGAGCCAACGTGGTAGGCCACAATGAAGCCATGCAGCTTATAAATGTTGCTCTGAACAGAAAACTATGACTTTCCCTGCACTCACCCGTCCCCTTCCCCCCCTACCCGCGTAAAAAATAATTTACGTCTCAGTCGATGGAATTAAGCGACAGTGAGCGGAATGGCTTTTCGAGTTTGAATGGATACTAATGAAAGCACCTGCTCTCCACAGGCTGCCAGTCACCGCATTTTCAACAGCGGAAGCTCATTTCAGGCGGCCGACCGCAACAATGGTCCGCACTCACTCTCACCACTCTACCACCACCCCCTCCCTCCCAACACACACACACACACACACACACACACTCCTCGGCTGCCACACCTGAACAATGTCACAATTCATTTACTGACAGAAAGTGATGATGCAGTTATTGCTATAGAGATGCAGTGACCTGAAGTGCAAGCTGGGTGGCCATAACTTAATCATGCTTATTAGCGGTTGTCACTGTCCGTTTCTCTCTTAATCATGGATCAGATGCAACAGACTGGCTGAAGCTCTCTGACATGCTGCGTGCGTCGTCTGAAAACGAACAGCGAGAAGGCTTCTCTCCACCCCCTCCTCCCCTTTTCCAAGGTGTGGACTGTTTCACACATGGCAGGACTCTTTCAGAAGACTCACATCCAACGGCTGTCTATATATAGCATCAGCCTTTGATGTAGAGTCCCCAGAGCTCTGAATTCTATAGTCTTCACACATACGTGTCATATTCACTAAGACGCCGCTCTTTTTTCACATAAGCTTATTGCTGATGTCTTAAGAGGAGGCTGGCCGGATAGTTTGAGGCTGTTATTAGAGGTGAGGAAAACATTTAAAACATAAAGGATAAGCCGTGAGACGATGACACTGACTAAGATTAGATGAGATTCATCAAAAGAGCGGAAACAGCCGAGGTGTTTGAAGTTCACCGATGATATGAAACGCTGCTTTTCATGCCACTGCCCTTGAAGCATGTGTTTAGCTTGAGGAAACAATGTGGATCCATTAACTGTCATTATGTGACATAAAAGAGGTAAATGTTTCGTGATGTTGTCTTTGTGTGATCAGAGCGCACATATTTATGTGCTGGTGTACTTCAAGGTCACTTAGAGTGCACAAAAAATAATATATTTCTGCTCGGAGTAACCATTGTGGTAGTTCATGCTTTCAACTGCGGGCCAGTATAGAACTTTAGAACCTTGATGATCCGAGGTCGAAACGTAGCTTAAAAAGCAGCACATAACTGCAGGTGCAATCTCCTGTGCGCTCAGAGAGCTGATCTTGTTGGTGCGTTCAATGTCTACCTAATATATCTCTAACAGGTTCGCTAGGCTTGGAGTGTACATGCGTAACGCCACGATGAAGGATTAAAGGCACATTGGTGGGCTTAGGGGAATGAGAAGAAGCCGTCCTGGAGAGCAGTCTCTTTCCAGAACACTGTCAGGTTTTGTTTACACTGTTCGGAGTTCGCTGCGAAGCACAGGGTGACACCAGCAGCCCGGTCAGGTCTCCATGGAGGCATTACAAGTTTGGAGTCGACAAAGTGTTCTCCAAACTAACTCAATTCACTTTCCGAAGTGCACTGAGGCCATGTCAGCAATTTTAGGTGTGGAACAGTGTAGGACTCCATAATTAGAGACATGCTCATTCATTTTTGGCCCCCATTAAGTCTTCTTAAACACATGAGGAAAAAAAAACGAGAGCCACTAACCTCCTATTTAATCTCAGCATACATTTATCCTTTTCTTTCTCTCTCTCTATGTACCTCTCTCTCATGCATTTCTCCACCCCCCCCCCCCCTGCCCCACGTACCCCTCCTCCCCCCACGTCTCCTCCATCTTACAGCCATCAGTTCCAAGGCCCTCTCTGCAGTTGCCTTACTACAGTTCAGATGCTACCTTAAATGCTCAAACCCTTCGGTGACATTTTTTGTCCGTAATTACAAGTCCTTTATTCCACGTTGGCTCTCTGATGAGGGTCTTTCAGAAGAGAAGGCGCGGAATTATTGGCAAGATGGAGGAGAAAAAAAAGATTCAATCTTGTCTAATTCCCCGGCACATGAGTGAGACACATCCGAGTTCAAAGGACTCTGACTCGTTTGAGGATGACTGACAGCTTCTGCCAAAAGACTTTTGAGAGGATCTACTTCAAACTAGCTCTCATTAAAATGGCCTGTTATTATTAACTTGGCTGCATAAACAGCGTGTGTATGCATGCCCCCCATGCGGGCCTCATTTGTTGAGTATAATGCATACAAGCTAATGAGCGAGCTGCATCAGATAAATGGGGGAGTTTAGTTGGTGCACATTCATGGTTATCTCCCGAAATGGTCTGGTCAGTTGTGCTATAATTCTGCCGATTTCTAAACCTTGTAAATTATAATTCTGATGTTAAGTACAAATACTTTGCTGCTCTCTGCACAAACTTTGGAAGAGTGCAAACATTTGCAATGTCCATACAGCCTGCAGCATCACATTCTTCGGGGGCAGTATTCATTTGCAAATCCACCTCACAATGCATTTACGATGAATAACCTGCGTCAAAATCTGACAGACGGTGAAAAGTACACACCGAACTCCCCCCGGCCCACCTCCCCCTTGCTCCTTTTCCGTTGCTCAGCACTTGTGTGTGGTAACTTGCTATTACACGGTGTACCTGTGAGCACGGAAAACAGGTGTGCGCTGGTTGACTTTCTCTCAGTCCTCGGGGGAACTTATGGAAGTAATGACTGTCAGTGAACGAGTAGTAGCCCGCCTTCGTGGGCTGCCAGCCCTGCAACCGGGCAAAGACGACTTACACCTCCACCATCAGCCACCCCGAGACGGACACCTGAATGGACATCTGAGCGGGGGGAGGCCCCAGGCGGGGGGCGCGGAAATCATTTTCACCTCGTGGCTCCGGCGTGCTGGGGCATTAATTGCCAGAGGCCGGGGCCTGAACGGCTCAGGAATATATTACCGGGCCGCCCGCCGAGCGTGATTAATGACGGAGAACAGCCAGGCGGTGGGCCGCTCAAACTTCACGCCACGGCCACAGGGGCCACACTCCGTCACACTCAGTATTGTGTGTGTGTGTGTGTGTGTGTGTGTGTGTGTGTGTGTGTATGCGTGTCCCCAGCATGTCCCCCCATAACCGCATTGTCTGAAAGAGAAAGAGTAAGAAGGAGAGCCTAAAATGACTATAGATGCCTATTGTGAAGTCTTTGTCCTCTGTGCCAAAGCATGTAATTGAATGGCGATTTAGATTTAAAGTGGATACTACCCGTGTATTTCCATTGTGTGTGTGTGTGTGTGTGTGTGTGTGTGTGTGTGTGTGTGTGTGTGTGTGTGTGTGTGTGTGTGTGTGTGTATGGGTCATTGGAAGTGTATTTTCATCTCTGACTCACCGTGGGTGCAGGCTTGCCTCCCTTGGCGGTGCACACCAACGTGAAGTTCTGCGCCTGGTAGCGGCTGAAGGGGGCTGGAGTGTTCTCCGCCACCACGGAGATGTTGTTCGGGGGTGCTGGAGGAGGGCGCGTGGGAGAGCCGCCGATATAAAAAGACAAAGAGGGATAAAAAACAAACACATTACAAACAAGAAAATAGGCTGACACATTTCTAAGCACGGTTACCAACCAGCTTTTTCTTTCCTCCCTCACGTCGTAGTGTGGACCCGTACACACAGAAAGAAAGATTCACACTGCATTCACACTGCCTCTCTCTATCTCTCCCCCCTTTCTCTGCATAGCCTAGCTCTCCAGGCTGCCTGATATACAGACTGGTCTGGCTCTCTGTTCATCTGCCATGCTGTTTCATCTGAGTCAGAGGGTAGCAGTGTGGGTTAGCGCGGCGTCGATGGGCGAAGCATGGCAAGCAGGCTGCCGGCTTTGTTCTGCGCGGCACCGCCAGCGATTGGAGACGGAGGGACGAAGACGGGGAGTCAGAGAGGAGGAGGCACGTGGCCCTGTGGAGAGCCCCGGCGCTCGCTGTGCCACACGTGCCAATGGGCTGCTGCTGCTGCTGCTGCTGCTGCTGCTGCTGCTCCCAGTGCTGGGAAGTGGTAAAGCAACGCCCACCGCAGGCAGAGATAACGGAGAAGAGACGATGGGAGAGGAAGAGCGGCGAGTAAGAGAGATAGGGAGGAGGAGGAGGGGATGGGAGAGAGAGTGGAAGAAAAAGAGAAAGACAGAGAGAGAGCGAGACTTCGGGGAAGGCCAAAGTTGCACAGCTGGGCAGCTCTGGGGGGTTTCCCATGTCAGTGCCCTGACCTTTGACCCCTGCTGCGAGATGAAAGCAGAGGGGCGAGGAGATGCTTACGCTCTGGTGGTCTCAGTGCATGTGCAGAGACTGCCCAACAGGCATTTTCAGCCAGCAGTTCAAGAATAGTGGACAAGCATGGAAGCTCTCCTCCCTTGTGTGTGTGTGTGTATGTGCGTGTGTATCTGTGTGTATCTCTGCATTCCTGTGTCCAAGTATATGTGTGTGCATGTCTCTGCATGTGTTCTTGTGTGTGTGTTTGTGTTTGTGTGTGTGTGTGAGAGAGAAAGAGAGAGAGAGAGAGTGAGAGAGAGAAAGTTAATCATTGTCTGCTTGTGTAAGTGCCAGTTGTGGAGATGAAGTGTAAAGCTCAGGTCCACACTATCTGGAGCTCCACACTAAACACTCCCTGGGGAGTCCTACAGGCGTGTCAAGGTAGCCGCACGACTATGAGGAGAGCAGTGGGTGGCAGCTCATGGAGAGAAGGAGAGGGAGAAGAAGAAGAAGAAGAAAAAAGGCATAAAAACGGAGGGAAAAATGGAAATGGACTCTTCAGCTCATCAGGTACTTAACATGCCAGAGGAGAGGGAAGTGACGGAATTGAAACAAGTCCCAGCCAAACCTCTCTGCTTCCCACTAAATCCCTCCATCAGACTCACACCTACTGCAGCAGCAGAGAGAGAGAGAGAGAGAGAAGAAGAAGAGAGAAAAACGGCAGGGAGAAATGGCGACCGCAGGGAAGCACACGCGGATGAATGAGCAGATTGTGCACAAGTCGCGGACAGCGAGGGATGTGGCACCGGTGCTGCCGTCGCCATGGCGGCACCGGCATCCACGCGTTTTTTGATAGATTAAAACAAAAACAAAAAGCCTCGGCTCATCACAGCGTTTCATGACACCATCAATGGCTGTCGACGTAGGTAGGCACTGAGTATTTCACCCTCTAAATTATCACATAAAACGCGTCCTGTAAATTTGCCTTTTATTCGCTACGGGAGGGTGGGGGTTGATGTGCTGCCCTTTTGGGCCTTGTTTTGGGCTCCGTCTGCCTTTGGAATGACTCTGGGGATGAGAAGCGGAGTGTGAAATCAGAAGAGAGAGTTAAAAGAGGAAACAGTGGGAGGAAAATGCCGTCGACATAAATCTCTGGATCGATCCCCCTCGCCTTTTCTAAAATAAAAATAAAAAAAACACCCTGCATCAAGGAAACTGCCAGGGGATAGGAGGCCTTTTCATGTGTCACTTTAACGTCTAAATCTATTTGGGCCTGCTGAGGATCATGCAGTGGAGATTAATTGATTAAAATGAGAAGGGAGGAGGGAGAGAGGGAGGGGAGAGAAAGATGGAAGCAAAAAAAAAAAAAACAGTCTGACAGCCTGAACATTTCTGTTTCCTCACCTCTTAATTGCTTATTGATGGGCGGCGTATGGTGGGAAATTAACCTCCGGACACGCGATTAGCTGATGGGGGGTGGAAAGCTGTCCCAAATTGAAGTATGATTGGGCGTCAGAAGAACCCCTTGCCTATGACTGGAACGCACACGCATGCACATGGCCAAGTGGAGCAATATGGGACAGACCGGCGCTTCGCCCGCTGGACAGCCGCCTTCATAAACACACCAAACTCTGCAAACATTTGCCCGTCTTGATTTATAGGGAGTCTGCAGAGGTTTTTACAGCGACTGTTGTTTCCGATCTCATAAGCATCAACGTGATGGAAACTATCATCTTTTCATATTACACCCCACTCTTCAGTATGCTAACGATGGCAAGACTTCAATGCAGAGCGCCATCCGCTTTAAATATACATGTGCATTCCACAAAACTTTCCAAACTGTGTTTTTCCCCTCGGAGAAAGAACTGCAGACATAAAAAAGTACTACCCATAATGCACCTAAGTTTCAGGGAAGTGTTCAAGAGTTTCCTCAGTGTTTTGGATCGTCAGTGTCACAACTCAACAAATGAAAGAAGGGGGCTGTCACTTTTCTCTTTTATGGCTCTTTTCTTCTCGTTCATCCTGTTTGCACTCAGTGGGAATCAAAGCAGATAGTCGGTGGAGAAGCAATCTACTGAGGCAGAGTCGCTGTCCTTGGCTTGAGTCTCTCTTGATGTTAATTCGTAAATAAGACTGACAACTGTGCCGGACAAATATAACAGACTAGGCTTGATACACTGGGTCCTGCCTGTTTGTCTTAATACAGTAAATGCCAAAATGCTCCAGGCCAAACAGAAGAGTCAAAATAGCTGGTAAGGTCTTTAAACAGTTCAAGTTCAATTCTGCTCAAGAGATCAATGCAAGCACTAATTTCAGCCATCTACATGTATTTCTTGGTGTCGATAATGCATGCACAACACAAAACCGTACAAAACAAAACAGACAAGTCTCAGACAAATTAGATTAGATTAGATAATAAAAAGATCTGACCAAGCAGTTAATAATGCCAGCTAATATCTCCTTCAAAAAGTATAATTTCAATGTATTCATCCTTTACATAATTACAACAATCTAACAGTCATCATTTAGTCCATTCTCACAATTTAAATATCACATATATATCAGAAACTTAGAAAATATTTCACTGACAGTCAGCACCAATCTAGTATCCACCAGAATTACAATTCCAAGGACAGCAGATGGGTTGGAATGTGCAACAGTATAATAGACAGGCAAATCATCTTAGAGGGTTCAGCCGGACAACCTTGTGGGGGCCGCATCACTGACACAAACTGTATTTTATCAAGGGTATAATCCTCTGGAGCATTTAATTTTCTCTGAGAGAAGGCCAACAATTGCCTTTTCCTTCGGAGTTGATTTCATCAGGCCGCCATGCCACCCCTGCCTATAATTTGATGGACCTCTGTCTGTTTTTTTTCCCCCCTTCTTCTTTTTTTCTCTCTGCAGAATAGATAGACATCTCTCTTTAATGGAATGAGAAACACTGGGTCTGATTAAAGACGTAATGCCTCTGGGCTCGGTGGACCTTAAAGGAATACCATTTGCGAGTGTGACTCTTTACATTATGCCCCTTTTGTGGCGGTGGCATCGAGAGAAAAGGCCTAGTATCAATTCGAAATGAATGAAAAAAAAAGGCATTGTGATGATTGTACTGTGCTATCAGATATCAAGAGATAAAATAAAAGTGACACTCAAAAAAGACTTAGTGCTTTTGATTCCACCAAATGAATCAGGGAGTTTATCAGCCAGCCTTCATTCTGAGACTCCAGTGCCTTGGCCTGCTACTGCCATGTTTGTGCAGGCTAAATGCCTCAGAAGTATTGAGTGAATTTCAATGGGGGAATTTGAAACCAAAGAAACTGGAATAATCCTTGATGAAATATTTAAAATGATTAAAAAGCTGTGCCTGCCATGCTTGGCAGACAACAATACCTCATTTAATCCTTTTAAGGATTAAGATAGTTGCTCGATGTGATAACATTTAAGCCTTTTATACTGCTTATAATTGCACTCCCAAGGTTTATCACACCTTTTGCGCGATACTGTGGAAAGCTGAATAAGAAAAGAAGGTGCTGAGCCGACCAGTCACACCGCATTTGATGTTTATTGTTTATTTTGTATCGCTGTCGAGTTCCTATTGACTTTATTTGCTGTCGAGTTCTGTGTTGGTGTAAATTAAAAAACAGTTCCCTCCATTTTTGTTTAGTGGAGAGGTCAAAATCAAATTTGAAATGCCAACTCAACGAGCACGGCGGGCAATTGTGTAAACCGACGGCAATAAGTGGTTTAAAATGGACTGATTGAACCTCCACCCACAACAACCGTGATCTCTCTTGGTTTGGCATTCAGTTGTTTGTCAACCTCTATCTTAATAAACAAATTATAAACAATGTAAACATTCCCACAGTACTGCCACACAACAGAGAAACCTTCCTCATGTATCCAGCCCCAATTGCATTCTGTCAACTTATTTTTTTCATTTCGTATCTCCTGGCTGTTTCTTTCTTTTTTTCTCTTCGTGAGGGAAAAGCATGTCACTGCTGTGAAAGCCTGAGGCTTTCATGTCCTTAAAGCTCTTCATCGTCCGTGGTACCTAAACGACGGAGCGCGGGGACTGAAAATGGGACGGCTTCTGCAAACAAAGCCTCCTCTTCCAGGCTGTGACACCGATCTCTGGGAGTGAACGGAACACATCCGTTCAGAGCTGCAGACAGAGGCCGGAGCAATGCTGGTCTGGGGATTGCTACAAAGTGTGTACGTCCCAGCCAAGCCACGTCTACATCTTAGACCCACAAACGGTACTCCAGCAAGCAATCCACGAGCTGTTTTAAAACAATCGCACCTTCTTGTCTCTGGTGACCGGGCCTTTGAAGTTACATCAATACATCTCACAACATGAGGCTCATCACAAAAGAATAAACCAAGAGACCAGGGTCCGGTTCTCTTTGACATAAAAGGAAGTTCTTTTGCTATTCTTCTTTGGCCATTCACTTTCAGATTCGATTTGAATGGCACAGACAGAATGGCACAGACAGACTTCAAAGCAACATGTGGGAGAGAGGGAGAAAAGAAACATGAAGATGAATTCATTTTAAAGACAAGCACAAGCACATCCAAGGCAAACAGTTCTGTTCAAAAAGTGTACAGACCCCTGTTTACTCCCTAAACTAAACAGTGTTTTGGGGAGTACAACATGCCCGTCCATACAGGCTCGAGACTTTTCTGATGTTGCATCAGTGTAGGGTCATTAGGAGCATTTCAAACCCTTCTCTAGCAACTGTCACCTTCCTTATCTCCTGAAGAGGCCAGAGTTTAGGACTTTCACGCATTTCGACCTTAACAACAATCATGAGTCACACACCAGCCTACAGACTTTACTCTTCCTGTATAATCCAATCTGCAAAGGTTCTCCGCCCTGCGTCCACCCTCCCCTACACACACACACACACACACTCAGCACTTCTGTCCTGAGCCAACCTCACGTCAAACGCTTCTTCCCCGCCACTTTTTTTCCTCTTGGGAAGTGGGTCAACCGTTTACGTTCCATCCTCCAGCGCGCTATTCAGACCAATAAGATCAACTGTCGCGGCCCTCCCCTGGTTCGCTCTCGTTTGGGCTCAGCAAGCGCCATTACCCCCTCCTTTCATTAAAAGAGGGGGAAAGAAAAAAAATAACTGCAAATGGGATTTTCGAGTTCGAGGAGCAGGGCCACGTTTAGCAGCGCTCCTAGGAGACACGTCTCCCAGGTCGGGTAATTAAAGGATTTAGAGCCCTGCAGAGGACCGGAGTGGATGAAGGGAGGCGGTGGAAGTAGTGATGGTGGTTGTTGCGGGGGGGGGGGGGGGGGGGGGGGGGGGGTCGGGGGGCTGGAGGCACCTTGTCACGGAGCTCACCCCTGTACTGGGGTGTTATTGAGATGTCACGGCGTTCTGCGGTGAAAAGGAAAGGCCACTCAGAGGTGGCCTCGGACAGCTCCACTCGCAGAGGGCAAAAACTAATTCACGGATGGTAACCCTGTCTTGTAAAAAAAGAGACGTTAACTTTGCTCAATTTCCACCCCCTCTTAAGATTGTTATCAGCAGACATTAGTCCTCAAAAAGAGCCCTCTTCTGCACTCTGTGATAAAAAAAGGTAACTAAAAGCCTGTCCATCCATCTGGTGCTGCATGCTTGCCCTGGTGGGATGAACAAAATCTGAATAAATACATACAGAGTGCGTATAGAACACCTATATGATTTAACTTGCATAAAACACTACGCCCACTCAGCATATTGCCATTTCTTTTACTTGGCCGTCTTCTTCATCATCTGCGGTTCACAGTTCACAGTGTCTCCTTATTCATTCTCTGCTAATGCGGCGAACTCACTGAGGGAACAACCCACTGGGACACGAGCATTTATGAGCCCAACAGAACGGCAGCATACATTATTCATGCCTGCGAATGACATAATGTCTTCTTCCTTCTCCCACTTCTCGCTCTCGCTCTCGCCTTCTCTCTCTCTCTCTCTCTCTCTCTCTCTGTTCTCGTCTCTCACTTTTGAGACAGAGTGAATATGGTATCAACCTCTTGTCTGACAGAGGAAAGCTTTTTTTTTTGCTCACAGAAGAGAAAAGGAGAAAAAAAAGAAGGGGGAAACAGAGCAGACCTCTGTCTGCCTGACGTCTGCCAGATATCGGGGATCAGAAAGCTGTGCTAATGCTCCCCACAGATGCTATCATCAGGCTGCGGTACCAGCGTAGAGGCTTCAGCCTGTTCTGTCACTTCTGTCCCGTGGGGAGTATAGCGGAGTGCACCTGCCGTGACGAGCACGGCGCGATCCGGAGTGTTCACGGCGCGTTCCGGAATGTTCTCGGCACGCGCTGGTGTCGTGAGATCTCTGCCGCCTCAGGAGTGAGAGTGAGCGCTCGAGAGTGACGTGTCACTCGTGCCGATGATGGGTCTGATGTGTGAGACGCGACAAGGACAGATCATTGCTGTAATGAGGCATGATCTGACCGCCTCTGGGCAACAGGACATGTGCTCATACTATCTCTCTTGTGCTCATGTGCTCACTCACTCACTCACTCATTCACTCACTAAAATTCATGTAAAAGATAGGACAGATAGATAGGACTCCTCAAATACTCACTAATTCACTCACTCACCAACTTGACAGGTGACACTTCTCTTTATAACTCACTCACTCCGCTTACCTAACATGACAGATACTCACACTCCTTCATTCAATCATTCATTCACTCACTTAATCATCCAAACACACTTGACAGACAGGTGCTCACACTAACCCTCGCTCCATCCCACCTACCCACGGCACATTCTGAGACGTTAGCTTCCGAGTCGTCACTTTGGATGGGCCACTGCGGAGACGGTAGGCTGCCAGAAAAGCATATCAGAGCAAAGTCTTTTTTCTTCTGGGAGGAAGACGGAGCAGGAGGAACGCTGGCGAGATGAGACTCAGAGACCTAAGTCTGGGGCCCCTTTGAAATCTTTTCCCCAAGACAAGCCCGCACCATGAGATAAAAGGAGCGCTGGAGCTTTTTCAATCACTTTGCCATTGTGCTTGCTCTCTGCATTTGCATCGTTTCCCCACCCCACTGATTTGCATCCGTCAGGACTGCGCTGTCAAACCCTTATTGAGGTCGGTCGCAACACTCGCAGCACCAGGGTGCGGAAGTGTGTGGAGTCAGGTGTGCCTGTGTGTGTGTGTGTGTGCGTGTGTGAGTGTGTGTGTTCTAATGGTGGTGCTAATGGTAGAGAAAAGACAGGAGAGTATGAGAAGGAAGTTGGTGGTCTGAGCTGTCAGGAGCTGAATGAGTGTGACGCACTCATACAAAAGCTGGTGTCACATTTTACAGGTCCCCCACTTACAGAGCCCATTAATCATGCCAAAGGCGTGAATGTGGGGAAAAAAATACTGTGGAATACAGATAGCAGGAAAAGAAGGAGAGATGGTGACAGACAGAGAAAGAGAAAGCGGGAGAGAGAGAGAGAGAGAGAATCTGAAGTGAGAAAATGTGTGTGTGTGTGTGTGAGTGTGTATTACAGTCAGTGTCCTTGGTGGGTTTCATTGATATATCACCCACCAGGCTGAGCTGTCAGTAGAGTTCAAGTTGCGATCTGCCAGTCTGTTTTGTAGAGGTCGCAGACCCAGTATGTGGCAGTACACACTTCAGCTTGAGCTTGAGGGAAGAGCTCTATTGATATCAAGGCTACAGTGGCACAAACAGTGCTGCCTTTAGATGCTATTCTACGCATCTCTCTCTCTGTCACACACCAACCCACGCACACAAACACACAAACACACAGACATAAACTGCAAAGAAAAAGTTTTCTTTCAAAGTTTCATTTTCTTGTCTTTTCATTCAGGGATCGGTGAGTGGACTTTTCCCAGGGACAGATAGCTCCTATTCCTGGGCCCTCAAGGGTCTCTCAGTGTTTAAGTGACTCTGCTCACGCATGATAGGCAATGCGATACGTCACGGCTGCTGTGTGGAGCTTTACTGACTCTACTCCACATCTAAGGCCTTTGGGGAGGGGAAAAAAGCCCAGAGAGCCTTGGACTTGCCATCCCACTTCAGTGAAGACGGGTGGAACACAACACCAGGAGAGGATTTCGCAGCGGCAACACAGTGGGACGAAAGAAAGTCTTTTTTGCCGAGGAGGAGGAGAAGAAAGGAAAAAAAAGCGCAGGGGAGGAGATGAGCGAGGTGGCAAATGGGTGACCTTTGACCAGCGCAGCTTCCATAATGCCATGGCTGGCACTCTGTGCCCCTAAGGGCAGCACGCTTCCAGGGTTCTTGAGTACAATCTGCACCGCTCTCGGCCTCGCCAGCCTCGCCTCCTGGGCAACTGGATAAAACCCGGGTCTTTTTTGGTTCCCTTTCGACCCAAGCTATCTAAGACAATTTGGTTGACTAGAGAGGTTGTAAATCTTTCGGCCTGGGATACTTTCTCAGACCACCTAATTTCCTGAACTACAAGCAAACGGCGGTGCTGTCCTCGCCACCTCAGACTCGAGGATCCATCATTCGATTTCTCGGCACCTCCACCAGCCGGTCTAGCGGTCCCTCGGCGCGTCCTTAGATGGGAGTCGGTGTCACACGCCCGCCTCCAACAGACGCCCACAAGCAGCCAACTGTCTGGCGTCTCCGCCCGGCCCGGTGCCGGAGCTCAAGCGGTATATATATCAGAGCTGGTGGAGGCGCCGGGGGACTGTGGTGGAACAGCCGCAGCAGGGTGGCACAGATGGACTGTAATGTATTTTCAGAAAGCCCAAACAGGTTTCCACATATCACACACACACTGTGTATGCCTACTGCCCAGAGAGAGAGAGAGAGAGAGAGAGAGAGAGAGAGAGAGAGAGAGAGAGAGAGAGAGAGAGAGAGAGAGTGTGTGTTAAAGATAAAGAGATAAGAGATTCCTTTTTACTTTCCACTCAAATGATGAGTAATAATTGGCTGGATGGAATCAGTATCTTTGCACGAAGAAAAGAGAGATAGAGAGTGAGATTTTTCTTTTTTTACTTTCCACTAAAATGTTGGATAATAAGAGCCTGAGCCTATACTTTCAGTATACTTTCTGGAAAAAAAGAAATTCAATGAAAAAAAGAACACCTGGGCAGGGTTATTTCTAAGTGGCCCATTTAACTACCTAATATCTGTAATACCCTCTTGAAAAGGTGTCAGTACAGTAATTGTCATAATGGCCATAATAACTTTATTGATTAAAAGCTGAATATGGTAATGGCGGGTGCTGTTTGTCTGCTTTCTTCATACCCTCAGTAGTGAGGGAGAACAAAGAATAGACCCTGACAAAGACTGAGCCAACTCTACACTGGCTGTCAATTATTCACGCTCAAGTTAGAGCCTGTAACAATCCACTCTGAACCTCAGTTTAAAGATGATATGTGATCTAACCCAGACAGTTTAGCTACCAATAAATATCAGTCAGACATTACAATGCGGTACACAGCATAAATTAGCAACAGCGGCATTGACACTAAATGGCAAACAGCCTAAAGGGATATGAGGGCTGATGTGTTTGACTGGACTGGAGTTCTTTATACTTCTACTGTGTTGACTCTGAAGTGCGTGTATGGAGACGTATTGAGTGCATTTCATTTTAATTCAGGAATTTGGACTTTGTGTTATTACGTATGGATAATGCTTATGTATTTAAAGCTATGTTCAGCTTTTATGGCAGAGTTATGAAGCCCTTATGTAAAGTGTTGAGAGGTCAAACCTCAGATATAACACGCAGCTATCTCTCTTTCCCAGAATACCATTTTATGACGAGAGAGACATTAGGTTGTTGCCACCGGCGCAACATCGAGAGCAGAATGTAAAGTATTTCACTCACTAGGCCAGCGCTAGTGCCGTCCCTTTTAGGCAGACTTGGACACAAAATACTGGGACAATGTGGCCTGTCCTTTTCTTTATCGCGCAAACCACAGGGCTGATCCGTGCCATGGTATGGATTCTCAGAGTCGAAGCTTTTGTGAAAGGAAAAGACACGGCTCTGTGGAACATGCTGTTGATGGGCCAGTGTGTCACGAGGCGAGGATGGGGCTGGAGACCCTCCACGTGTGCTGGGCCACAGATAGAGCCTCGGATGAAAGGACGGCCGGTACATTCAACGCTTTTGAACTTTGTGAAACAAAAAGTGACGGCTTTGTGGCTGCGTGTTACTGCCATTTGAGCTGACAGCGAGAGTAAAATGTAGAGTGGGTACATTCATTCTAAAGATTCATTCATTCATTAATTTTGCCTGTCCTTATGATCACATGTGCGTGCATATGGGCTGATATCTGTTCTGGGTTATGCGTGGCCATGGCCCTGGCCGTACCCACCAATCGGAAAACAGGAAATCTCTCTTGTTGTATTCTTTAACGGCAATAACACGCAGGGGGACCGGCGGAAACGCTCCCCCAATTTCCCTTGTTCAAATAAACACAGCGAGGGGCAGGCCATCTCAGCGCCCTGCGGGGAACAGTGATGCAAAATGGATGAAGCCGTCAAATCCGTACAATTTGAAAAAAGGCTTGGACGTGGCCAGGCATGCTTCAGTGACTGTAATGAACACTGAACCTGATGTTCTCCTTCTTATCCGCGCACGTCTAATTAAAGCAGCGCCTAATGGATATGGGTTTTGTTATGCATCATCATTATTGAATTTTGCTGTGCGTAAACATAATTGCACTGACACTATTTTACTTTAATGTGCGCCACTGTGATCACTCTCATTGGCTGCGCCTTCCTTATCAACTCTTTTGAGGAACTGCCGGCACGCCTCCGTGCATTAGAATCACAGCCATCGTGCAAAACTCTATTTGTGATTGCCTGGTGAGGAATTTGTCATTATCGAGCACTCAACAACAAAAATTCCCATTTTCCACTCGAGATCTTTCACTCCTGGCCGACTGTCAAAACACCCTCAATAAGAATCTGAAAAAGGTTGCCTCTGGACATGAGGCATCATTTATCTCTTTTCACTCTTTCTCTCTCTCTATCTCTCTCATTATCTCTCACTCTAACTTTGCACTCCTCCCTCCCTTCCACCTTCCCAAGGACACCGTTCTATGTTAATGTGCAATTTCATTAACAATTTTCAATCTGCCTCAAAGGGGGAAGACAGCCTTTTGTTGTGACATTCCCCTGACAGAGCCATGTGTGAGAGCAGCCCTGGGATTCTTTCACTTAGCACAGATGCATAATACATGGTCCATTATCACGCATCCACACCAGGATCCAGCGTCTTGTACTTCCAACAGCATGCAAAAAGCTCAACCTGTACATCTCCCCTGGGAGTCAAAACACAATGGTGGGGTGGGCGGGTGGGGCTCTCTTATTTCATGAGGTACGGGGCAAATCTGGTTGTCTGATGTGCCTCTATGTGTGTTATGTGAGTGCAGCAGTTTTGTGGACTCGGGACTCCACACACACTTGCTAGCCCCTCTTCCTCCGCTGTCAAGGGAAGGGTGTGTGTGTGAGAAGATGGAGGAGAGGAGATGAGAGGATACCCTGGGCCCCCTTGTCTTTTTGGAGTGTGTAGGCATTGTTTGTGTTGGCTCCTCTCCGAGTGCCCTTTCATATCCAGCACAGGGGATCTGCTTGCTACACATATCCATTTCCTGGCTCACTATCTCCTTTCCACACACAAACACACTTTTTGCTCTCTCTCTCTCCCTCTCATTCTCTCTCACACACACACACACACACACACACACACACACACAGTGATGTAGCCCCCGCTGATCTCTGTCGAGAAACCAAAATTCAAGTAAGAGCACAGAATCACGAGGCACAGCACCAATGCTCGCCCGCCGGGCTCTTATGTCACTCGGGGTCGAGACCTTCCTCTCTCTTCTTCCCCCTCCCCCCTCCTCGCCGCGTCCCCTGCCAGCATTTCATGTGACGCGCCGTAATTAGGCTGACCAGAGCCGCCGCCGCAGCGGCAGTGGGGCCGAGAAGGGGTCCGGGGGAGACGTCTCTCTCACATGTCCTCTAAACGCACTCGTTTGTCACTCATTAGGCACAAATGAGCCTCTCACTCCAGGGGTCAGCACAACCAGGGCTTTATTCCCTCCCTCTCTCTCTCTCTCTTTCTCTCTCTCTCTCTCTCTCTCTCTCTCTCCCTCCCTCTCTCTCCATCTCCGCTCTCGTCTGGAGGCCCGGAAAAAGAAAAAGAAAAAACATCAAAGGAGTAATTATTATCATCCTCCTCTGCATACATTACAACTAGAGAACATGCAAAAAAAAAAGAAAAAGAAAAAGACAAATGTAAAAGGAAGAAAAATACATATCTCGTAAGAGCGTCAACACACTAGACGTCGCTCGTCATCGCAGCTGTACATGCTGTGTATAATTAACAGCTTTAATGTTCTCTGTTGTTGGAAGCGCTCCAGTCAAGTAACGAAGGATATAAACATTGTTAGAGAGAGAGAGACAGTGTGGGGAAACTGGGGGCTAGAGGCCCCCCCAAAACAAAACAGAGAACACCTATATTTTGGTCAGGGCTTGTTCCTGTGAATGGATTATTCAGCGAAAGCTTCCCTCAAAGGAGGAAGAGGAAGAGCTCGAGAAAAATGCAATCCCGGCTGTGCTGAATATCACAGAATGTTCCCAGTGTACACTCCAACACTCAGACATTTAGATGGACTAGCAGTGCAATACACGCTGTGTAGAAACAATACAACAGGGCGGGCCTTGAGGGCGTTACGCAATGTGTTTATTTGTTTTGCTGTTCGGCGCAGCTGAGTTCGTGCTGAAAGGGTGCCCAAGTGTGGCCTGCAGCAGTGCTGTACTCACAAGCTGCGCGCCTTTACAGACTATTTTAAAGCATGTTGCGGCGTAACTCATTATATCTGAAGAGCAGCTCTCCGGGTGAACTCATTTCCGTAAAACGCACTGCCCGTTGAACATGGACGATAGAGCAGCCTCACCCCTCCCCCCACCCTCTCCAAATTCAAATTACTAACGTATGGCTGTGAATGGGAAAGATCACACAGAATTTATAGTGATACAATTTATGTCTATGGACACAGCCATATCTATGCAGCGGGTGCTGTCAGGAGGGAGGGAGGGAGGAAGGGAGGGAGATGCAATACTAATGCAATAAGAGTCGTAGAGACACTCACTGATTAATTCCTGCCATGAATTGCAGTCTGTTATCAAGCAAAACTGTCATCTTTCAATTTGACTGCTGACGTGCTATAAATAATGTAGTATCGATTAAAAAGCAGGTTACATGAGCAGGAACCTCCAGAGTGTTGATGGCATGCAGGTAGCTATTAATCTGTTGAGTAATTGCCTGTCATGAATTGATAAGAAGCTCCAGTAACAGTATTTCATTAAAGGCCTTTCTCTGCTTTTTTTTAGGTGAAAAGACAGGGTCATCGTGGTCTTCTGAGGGCCATATCACAAGTCTCTCTAGAGGCTGACACACAAGCCTGAAGTGAGGCGTTCTAGGATGCTTGGTAGGATTCTAGAATCCTATGATATGCCCCCAGGGCTGTTTCTGCTTTAACTACTAGCATGTAACTCTAGCATGTAACCCTCCAGAAGGAAACTAGCCCTCCAGTTTTTCTTTCATTTCCAATCTGGAAATTAGTCAATTTAAATGTTTGAATATTTATGTATTACAGAAATATGAAGCTGCATTGCATTTAGGATATGCCATGTAAATCTGTAAAAAAAAAAAAAGAAGAACATCCAAGAGTCTTTCCTTCCTGCAGAATGAAAAGATATCAGAGATTTGAATGCAACCAAGCAGGCATTCTGATGGAAATGGCACAGCTATTATTGTGAGCCAGCCGAGGAGACCTTTCCATGCTCTCGGGCAAAGTCACATTCAGCAGGCCCTGCTGTGCCAAACAGTCTTCATTATGTAGAACAAGGTATCATTTATAGAGCTGAGACATTCAGTTCAGGGGCACCCTGACAAACATACTGACATTGACATACTTGAGAGTGCTGACTTTCTTCCCCCTTTCTCCTCACCCCATTGTGGTCTGACTTGTTCCGGAAGCTTCCTCGGCCCCACATAGGGATCTGGGGGTGGGGGGTGGGGGTTCTCATGCTGGCGGTAGGGCAGGACAGTGGGAGGCACAGGTGGGTACTGCTTCACAGATTTTTAGGGTGATATGATGGAGGTTGTATTTGACATTTCACCGACAGAAGGGCCACAGGATTCCTTCAAGAGGTGCTATTATGTGTCTTTGCTGGGCTTTACTGGCTTTACTGTCACGTGTCACTGCAACCCCCGCCAACCCCCCCAAACCCCACCCCACCACTCTCGTTACAACAAGAGCTGTGTTAAGAGTGTCACCTGTTCATAGGCGAAGCCAGTTTGTGTTTGGAAAACTATTGGAACATTAATTCCAAAATACATTGATCCACAGTGAATCTGAAGGGACCTTTCTTTCACTCACACACACACACACAGACACACACAGAGACACACACACACATATACACTCACACACACACACACACATACACACGCACACCCATACACACACACACACACACACACACACACACACACACACACACACACACACACACACACACACACACACACACAGTGACACACACACACATAAACACCCCCTTTTCCCCAGCTTCCCTCTCACCTTCCCTAGTGAAGTGCCAGGGTTACAGTGTCTCGACTAACAAGATGCTCCAATGCAACTCGTTCTAAAATGATGAACTTAATGTTGCCAAAGGGGAGAGATCGTGTGGCTCTCAGAAGATAAATAAAAATAAGTGGATGTGTGATATATCCTCGTGAGAACTCATTACAGCTCTCTCTCTCTCTCTCTCTCTCTCTCTCTCTCTCTCTCTCTCACTCTACAGAGGGCCTCAGTTCCAGGCCTCACATAACTTTTTCATTCGCACAATTACAAAAAGTTTGAGTGAGAATGGACAGACCTGGTAAGGCCACCTGAGGAAAAGCAAACCCCCATGTCAACAGAGCCAATTTTTTACCCCCCTTCACGTTTCCACTTCCCTTAAGTGATTTGTATTCAGCTTCTGAGGAGCGGGTAAAGCCAGGAGCACATGCATTAGCAGCCATAGAGTCTGTGCAGAGCAGCTGGCCGGGGTCTTCAACCTGTCAACCTGTCCCTGGCCCAGGCAGTTGTCCTCACAAGCTTTAAGACCGCCACTATTGTGCCAGTGCTGAAGCACTCCACAGCTCCAGCCAACTTCCGCCCAGTTGCACTCGCCCCATCTTTGCAAAGTGCTTTGAGAGACTGGTGGGCAATCTCCACAGAACTTCTCCATGGCACTCCACTCTACCCACCTGGACAGTCCAAACTCTTACGTCAGAATGCTGTTCATTGACTTCAGCTCAGCATTCAACACCTGTGATCCCCTCAAAGCTGATCTCCAAGCTTAGCCAGCTTGGAATTAGCACATCCCTCTGCAATTGGACTTTCTGACAAACAGACCCCAATCTGTTAACTTAAAGAACCTCTCCTCCTCCACTCTCACCCTGAACACCGGCGTGCCACAAGGCTGAGTGCTGAGCCCTGCTCTGTACTCCCTCTTCACCCACGACTGCGCTCCTGTACATGGTTTCTAACACCAAAATCAAGTTTACACATGACACCACGGCCTGGTTAGGCCTGATCAGAGGGGACGACGAGGCGGCCTACAGGGATGAGGTCCAGCACTTAGCCATGTGGTGGGCTGACAACAACACTGGGCCTTAACACCCAGAAGACCAAGGAGATCATTGTGGACTTCAGGTGAGCTAGGAGCCACACACATGCCCCCATCTACATCATCGGAGCTGTAGTGGACTGTGTATCAAGTTTCAACTTCCTTGGCGTCCATATCTCTGACGATCTCACCTGGTCCCTGAACCTCCCCCATCCTGATCAAAAAGGGATACTTCCTACAGAGTCTTTAGAAAACTCACCTGTGTCCCAGGACAGTGGTGGACTTTTACCGCTGTACCATCGAGAGCGTACTCACCAACTGTATGTCAGTGTGGTATGGCATTTGCTCTGCATCAAACTGCAAAGCACTCCAGCGGGTGGTAGTAACCTCCTGTCGGGTCAATGGCACCTAGTTGCCCACCACTAAGAACATTGACCATAAACGCTGCCTGGGCAGGGTGAAAAGCATTATCGAGGATGCATCCCACCCTAACCATGGACTTTTTACCCTCCTCCCATCTGGCAGTCATTATAGGAGCATCCGCTCCCACACCAGCAGGCTCAGGAAGAGCTCCTTCCCTGAAGCTGTGACTGCTGAACTCCACACCACAGCGCTAAGCATTATTGCATCTCATTACTGCAGTGTCTCAGTTTTCGTACTTGTACTCAGGTTATATTTGCCTTGCTTATTCTTGTAGAAGCTGAACCTCTCACATTGCTAAGATTACTATCATTTATATTGGACATACAAAGAACTATACATTTTTTGTCTATACTATACATACAAACCCTTATACTCCCCTTTCCAACTGTCTACTTCACCTCTGTGTATAACATATTTAATATATTACACATACACAATAACACTGTACATACTGTAAGATACAGCATTACTTATGCTGTAGTACTTACTTATTTTTTTTTCAGTTTTCGTTAGATACTAACTGCATTTCATTGGCTTTGTACCTGTATTTTGCACAATGACAATAATGTTGAATCTAATCAAATCGAATCAAAATGAGCAGCACACCTATAGGCTCCGTTCACGCGACTCTGAGGCCTATCCGTTCCCCCTCATCAGCAGGGATTTAGCGCTGATGCAGGCCTTTTAGTGCCAGGCCTTTATGTCTTCCTGGTGGCGGCTTTAAGGGGTGGAGAGCTCTGAACTTGGTTCTCAGCTCTGGGCTCTGGGCGGGTTTCAAAAGTGGCTTCTTCGCACTTCTCAGCATCTAAGTCCTGATGTCACGCTGTGTAACACAAGCCATGCAATTTTCCACCCAGCAGCAAGTCTATGTGGGTTCAGTACTCATGGAAACGGTGGCTAAGTGCACTACAAAGACTACACATATGTGCATAAAGTTGGCAAAGGACGAGAATCCGAAATAAATGTACAAACAGACACATAAATCAGCGTGTCGTTCGTACGTGATTAGATCATAGTTGAGTTGTCATTCTACACGGAGAGGACAATTTCAGAAACTTGAGGTGAGCACGGCAAAGAAAAGAAAGTGAAAAGTTGCGGAAGGTTATTGTCCTACCTGAGGTATAGTTCACACTGCCTTTGAATCACCTTGTCAAATAAACATATCAGAAAGGCAAAGGAATATGCCATGCAATTGTTTTTCTCTTCCTCCCGTATCACCATGTGCAATCAGTGTCTCTCTGGGAGGAAATGGCTCCGCTCCATCAACATCAGTGGAGAAGACCTCCACAGCGAGGCTGGAACTGTCAGAGGAGCCAGGCATCGGGGGAAAACGAGAACCGGAGCCACCACAGGAACCAGGCAGCCAGCAGGGACTAGAGGAGGTAGTCGTGCAGAGTTCTAGGCCCGCACACCGGGACGCAATGAGAAACTTACGCTGAGAATTGTCAGCGAAGGATGTTCAAGGTTACAGTATTTATTTGTTGTTGTTATGAACTTCTTTCTTTTTTGACAAACAAACAAACAAACAAACAAACAAACCAAACAAAAAAGAGGGACATCTATTTTATCTCAAGATGAAAGCCTCTAAAGAAAGTGTTTACAAGTTGCTTGCGCTTGGCTAACCCACCGTATTATTTACGTCACCTTGACAACATGTTACTTGCCTCATCCGAAAAAACCTTTGCACACAAGAAAACAAGTAAAAGTGAAAGTAAAAGTAAAGAAGTAAAAGTAAATCCTATTTATTAGGTGCCGGGAAGGAAAACACATTAAAGTGAATATTATTCCAGCTCTTGTTTATGTTGACCTTTCAAAGTAACATATGAGTTGGAGAACGTGCTGCAGATATGCAAGAGTTAGTAGACGACAATAACCTCACGTATCTTTAAACTCAAATTAAAGTTACATAAAAACACAACCTATGGAGTGAGATTTACGTAGTTCTGAGGACATCCCTGATCGCCTGGCTCACTGTAGCACAGGCTGTAAGAGCAGCAAGGTGTCAGGGCACCCCAGGATTAACACCAGGCATTTTAAGAACTCGGCGACCAACCGACTTTAATAAACAGCCCTCGGCTTCTACCGTGGCAATATTAGCGGATCCTGGGCGCGCTACGGCATACGCAGCCGTAATGTAATCTGCTAAACAATTGCACAGCATGGGAGAAAAGAAGCCCAGCATGCAATAAAGCCTTAGCCCACTACACTTAGTATGAGATGTGGAGCGAAAACGTCTTTAAGAGCTTGGCAAGCCCTGGCTAAGTCTCTCACTATTAGCCCCCAAAATGTGGAGTCGGATAACGCAGCACAAATATCCCAGCGCACGAGTGTACAGCACATTAAACATTCATACACTACACACTAAAAACACAGAATCGAGTAGAAAGTTGCAGAACCACTGAAGTAAGGAATTCTGGGCTCGTTCTTGCTGCGTGGGGGGGCTTTTTGGAACGGTGCGCTGAGGAAAATCTGTATGTCAGGCGGCCGTCTAATTTTACACGCAGGTGGTGTGTGATGGTAGGCTGTCTGTTCGGAGTCCATGTTTATTTGAGAACCACCTGCCTAGCGGCGTAGCTCCTATGCCAGGATCTGCTGGGGCTGAGCAACGGAGCAACATAGCAGCTGTACCAGGAAATTAGGCCACAGCTCTGTAACACGTATTACACAATAAGGGAACAAACAAAAAGATTACTGAAGGCAGGGCTGTTTAGGAAAGTAAACATGTAAACACTGAGATATGGTATTGCCGTCCAGCATTTAAGAAACAAAACACTGCAACAAATGGAGGCTACAGAGATGAAAAATGAACCCAAACACGTGGTATGCAGTCATAATACTGGAAAAGCATTCACATGTATATGCATACACATATTCACATAAGGTATTAAATTGACATAAAACCTGGCATATCCATAATGCTTCGATGATGAAAGGTAACTCACTGTGCTGGGTTGAATTGATTAGTGTTACCATAAATTGCTGTTACGGGGATTTGGGTGATCTGCTATGACATTTGGCAATTGCAGGGGCAGTTGCAGGGGCAGCTGTATATAAACATGCGTTAACTCCATGCAATCCTCATGCAAACACCCTCCGTGTGAGTTATTTGCAGACCAGCTGATGTTTGCAGCACATGCGAGCTTTGCAATGTAAGTGAATTTGAACCGGGCCCCAGAGGTCTTGTTCTAGTTCTACAGTCTCCCACTAATTACTCTTAGGTGGAGGCTAATGGGCTGGTAAACAACACACAGGTGAGGCAAGGCGAGGCGAGGCGAGGCGAGGCGAGGCAAGGCCACTTCTCCTGCCTCTCCTCTTTCAGCTCGGCTCTCATTCCATTACTCCCTGCTACCTTGGACTAGTTTTACTCAGGAAAGAAAGACTATATATATATACTCTTATATATCCTCTTGTCAGCACTTAGCTGTCTGTGGACATCTGTCTGGAGGTGAAAATTGGAAGTGGAGAAGAAAGACCTTTCGATTGTTTGGCCTCTCTCATCTCTTCTCACACTTTTGACACAGTGATTTCCGTGAGGAAAGTGACTGTTGCGCCTCAATTCCAAAACCCAATCAAAAGGGCTAGTGCAGAGGACAGAGACCAGCAAAACTGAGTCAATCCTCGTCTCTGACAGCGCATTAACCGGACACCTTTTGGCACAGCGAAAACGGGATCATTCTTGATAGAGTGTATCCTATGTTTCGGTTTGGAGATTGGCACGGGATTACACGAGAATATGAGATTACATACACGATTACATAGAGACATTTATATGGTTTCAAAGTAAGGCTTCTTGAGTGTTGGATGAAAAGCTTTTGTTTAAAACAAGCGTAAATGATTGGATGTTAATACGTGTACAAGTGTGGAAAGTGTGGTATTGATCTTGCCCTTCTGAGTCACTGTATGGCAACTCTCCTTGTAAAGAAAATAAAATCAGTTTCTCATTCTTTCAG
The DNA here is from genome assembly GCF_900700415.2 of Clupea harengus. Taxonomy (NCBI): domain Eukaryota; kingdom Metazoa; phylum Chordata; class Actinopteri; order Clupeiformes; family Clupeidae; genus Clupea; species Clupea harengus. The sequence goes on from NC_045156.1 coordinate 3,520,309, forward strand.
TTGTGTGTGTGTGTAAGTGTGTGTACGCCTACTCATCTAAATCCATTCAAATAGGTCTGGATGGAATTACTCATTGTTCAGGAAACGTATCAGTTGTCTCAAGATCAGTTTAAGCTTTCATGATCTGTCTGAGGCCATCATTAAAACAAGAACGCTGTTTGATTCAAAGCAATGCGATATGACTCATCCACCTCGCTTCCTCACATCATATTTTAAAGGATTTCAGGTGCAAAACAAAAAGAGCACAGATCACTGCTAAATCTAAAACTTGAGAAGAAAGAAGAAAAAAATGTTTTCTGTTGCTTAAGTGATGCACAAGCTGCCAGTTGTGTGTTGGAAGGGAACTCCTTGAGGAGGATGGTGGTTGCTTATTTTGCCTCAATTATCACCCGTGGGTCTAACTCACAGACAGACATTTAATAATTCAGCTGTTTTTCATTGCCTCGCCCCTTCTAGTTTTCAATGCAGCTTCGCCGTGTGCTTCAAACCATGGCATTCTGCACCTCATCAAAATGGAGAAAGTGTTGGGGGAGGGTCACACAGTGTGGCAAACATTAAATACTAATGTTTGGATTTTTATTTTTTCACCCCTGTTTCGATGAGTGCCTTTTAGCTGAAAGCTTGATAAGACGGAAACCAAGTTGGCAATGTGATTCACAGCACCTCATCTCTCTCTTTCTCTCTGTGTGTGTGTGTGTGTGTGTGTGTATGTGTGTGCGCCATCCTAGTCTGCTTTGCTGCGTTACGGAGCCAAATTTTCACTATTGTATTAAACTCTGATGAACGGGGCATGGAAAGAGCCCAGACAGGGTTTTGATCCTAAAATCAGACGCTAATCTAGCTTCCTCCATGGACCGAAACCCAGTCCAGCTGTGAAACTACCTAGAGGTTTATCCTTGGCGGCTCACTTTCACAGTGTTTCAGCAGTCAGTTTTGGAGGACCAAAGTGACATCCATGACAGAAGGGCAACATCACACAGCAGTCTATACGCCCCCCTCCCAGAGGAACTCACATCCATGCCCTTGTCATCACGCTCATATTACTCTACTAATTAACCCATAGGGGTATGATGGATTGTGGCAGGTATAGAAGAGGACACAGGCTGACTCTATACCCACCTGTCTTAAGGTCCTCTCTGAGATCAGTGGTGCCCCCTAGCTGTCACCTGTCACACAGCTCTCTCTCTCTCTCTCTCTCTCTCTCTCTCACTCTCTCACTCTCTCTCCACCTGTACTCGTGTTGTGGAGGCACACCGGCTGCCGTGACTGCAGGCTAGGCCCTGTTTGGGCATCATTAATACCAGCCATTTATAAACGAGCGGCTAAATATACACGTAGCTTAATTAAAAGTCGGGTGTCTGTAATTGAAGCGAATCCCGGTTTTATGGGATGAAAGAATAATTACTCCCCCAACACCTTGTAGCTTATCTCTCTCCTTCTCTCTCTTTCTCCACGTCTGTTTCTCGTTACCCTCTCTCTGTCATTCTTTCTTCCCGTGTGTACAAACACGAGCCCGCCAGCAGTTGAAGGGTATCCTCTCAATTACCTCTGCTGCTCTCTGCAAAGGTTAAAACAAAGGATTTTCTGGCTTTACGTGATGTGGCATATAAACGTCTGCAGAGTGTTGACAGAGACGTTTCCACGTCTGGATGGGCTAAGACTGTGTGTGTGTGTGTGTGTCGGTCAGTCAGTTGGTGTGTTTTACAACAGCCACTTCTCCCGTGGAGGTCAAAGACACTGGGCCTCACTGCAAAATGAGACTCTGAAAAAAAACTGTGGCTGTGGCCCTCCATTTAAATTACCGTCTGAATGTTGATTAGACGTCACAGGATGATGGAGGTCACATCATTAAGCACCTTAAATCATGTGCTACCGGACTGCAATTATGCGCGCAAAGGAGTTGAAGGGGGTGTGGATTGTGTGGGGGTGTGTGAAGGGGGACCAGATAAGGTGACAAGCGATAAGGTGAAACTTCAAGAGCTTCATTAGTGCCCTTTATCAACAAAAAAAAAAAGTTCTCTTTTTTAGAAGCGCACTTCTTGTCGCTAGGCATAATAAGATGTCATTTCAGATCAAGGCGAAAAACTCACTTTACATTTCTTCCGCGCGACAGGTACGGCGCCTGGCAGAAAGCTCCTTCTCAGCATTCACGATCTGATTAAATGTATAATGGACCTTAATTAACAGGTCAATTTAAAAGGGGAACGGGAGCTTAACAATGGGAATGAGTGTCGTGTGATTCGGTCGAGGCGCTGCAGTTACACTAGCAGAGCGAGCGAGAGCTCCCAGGCACCTTCATTGTGCACGTCCAAATTGCGCCATTAATTGATCTAATTACATGCTCAAGTGAACTAATCTGGTAGTGCTTCAAGGTCATTTGCATTGACATTCCAGTGAGCCAGGGGTAACAGGTATGTTGGCCGTGGAGTCTGAAGAAAGCCGCGCAATCAATCAAAATGTCACATACTCTATGTGATAAAGCTCCGTCTTGGTGTTGGTGTCCCAGAGGGGGTAGAGAGGAGCAGCCTGTAGCGATAGCGGGCTCACGGGGGCTGTGTGTCTCCAGTGGTCAAATGAGAGAGAGAGAAAGAGAGAAAGAGAGAGAGGAGTGTCTAGCCTGGATGTCGGCGAAGCGTGAAGTAGGCTAACTGGTGCGCTGATGCAATCTTATCAAACTCGCGCGGAATGAAAAGCGCTTCCAGCTCCAGAGGGTACACCTGGAACTTCGGCAAATGGCCACATTTATTTCATTCCATTTAAAAGTGCTTGCTGGTAAGTTAGTGAGTAAGAGTTGGTAAGAGGATGGGAATAGATGTGTGCAAGGAAGTGTGAATGAAGGCATACATACAAAAACAGGAAGGAATAAATTAATGAAACATTGATAGAAACTTCTTTTTTTTTGGACTGGAGCACATGAGTGCCTCGGGGCATTAAAGTGTCATTATTAAACTGCCTGAAAACGGTCTTAAAGAGCAGTGAGCAGACACGGCAAAGTTTTCTCTTTTTTGGGCGAATGGCAGAGGAGTAGAGGAGTCTCACCTCGTTCAAAGTTTGGCCTTCAGAAAGCGAGTGATTGAATTCCTTGGCAGGGATTCATTAAAATGATAATTCTTATTTATGAAGCCCTTTAAAAAATTAAAATACTCTCCGTGTACATCTTCCTATTAATTAACTTTTTTTCTCATTTTCCTCTCTTTCTCCGTTCCTTTTTTTCCTCTAACCGGTGAACTTGGCACACTAATAGGTTATGAATAATTCTGTTTCAGCTTGGATGGCAATTAGCCACAATGCTACAGGCCATTCTTCTTTTCCTCCAGTAAGGATTTCAGACTCTTTCACAAACTCCTCTCTCTTTCTCTATCTCTCTTTCACACACACACACACACACACACACACACACACACACACACACACACACACACACACACACACACACACAGAGGCAAACCCACTCAAGCCCAAGAGTAACACACATTTCCCTACTGCTCCCCAGCATTGGGTGGGCTGTGCTTCCCGGAGAAGCTCCAAACCCATTGATAAATGTCTCCCCACCAATGGCAATGGCTTTCTCTCCATATGCGCTTTGTGTTGCTCCGTCAGCAGCGGCAACAGAGCTGGGAAGAGTCACGCAACGCTGACAGCTATTTATACTCTCCAAATCTTTAGGGGAGGTGGCTCGGAGAAATCCTGTCAGGGAGCACTCCGTCAAGCCAGCAGTGTGAACACAGATGCCCCCAAGCATGCAGGATTGCAACCACATCACTGTAGTTCAGATTTACTTTTTTAAAATCATTATTATTCAAAAAATACTTTTTTTTCTTTACTGTGTCTGTTTTCGACTGGGGGTATGAAAAAGCTGATAATTGGCCACAGCTGATATCCTTGGCATGCTGCTGGACTTCTAATGGGCAGGAAATACGGGCCAGCAGCCTTTGAGCGGTGCCATCGCTAATCAGCATACAGGAAGAGAGCACTACTGGCATTTGACGACACTTTCTGACAGACACTGGTCTGGTCCAGAAAATAAAAGAATTAAAACAAAAGCTGAGTCACAATTACTGCACTAAGAGGGGAGTGAAATTAGGTCTCCCTGTCCATATGGCTGTCCAAGTCCTTTAACTTCTCCAACTCTTTGTTACTCCCTGAGATGGTAATCGATTAGCTGGGAGATTGCATAGCCTGAGGCTGAGGGAAGCAACTGAGAAAGCCTTTTTTTAATGCCGGAAAAGAAACCACTGAAAATGCACTTCAAAATCAACATTCCTCTTCTACTGCTTTTGGGTGCAAGATTCACAGTGTTCATTTTATTTATTTATTTATTTTATACCAGTTTCTTGGTATGTTAAGCTTGCATAATAACGGGTGTAGAAAAAAAAAAAGAAGGCGTTATGAATAGAATCTCGTGCTTCTGCCTTCCGTCGGGTGCCCGGAGACAGAGCTTATCGGCGCGCCACTCCAATCACGCTCCGCACCGCACAGCCACGCCACGCCTCCCACCTCACCCTCCACACCGTCACCAAACGCCACAGCCGTTATCACAGCCGGGCAGACCCTACCACCGGAGCAACCCCCCTGCGCTGGGAGAGTGTCATCAGCCAAATGGCAGGGACAACGAGAGAAAGAAGTAGAGAGAAAGAGTGCTGCCATCTTTACAGAGGCTGAGTCACTACTTCCCCTCTCTGTCTCTCTCCCCCCTGTGCTGTGCAAACAAAGGGGGAAGGGGGGGGGGGGGGGCTGAGCTGGGGGTGATGATGATGAGTGGTGATAGCAGGACGCTCCCGTTCCAAAAAAGTGACATTTGCTCCTGCAGATCTAATGCCAAAATTACAGGCTCAGTACGCCGGCAAGCATGCTTGTCTATGCATCATGACGCTCATGATGATCTTATTACACGTTTAGTTGCCTTGCCACTCCTGTTTACTTTAGCTGCCTGTGCAACTATGGCTGCTTGTTATAGCCTAGAACTCTAGTATGTGTGTGTCTGTGTGTGTCTGTGTGTGTGTGTGTGTGTGTATGTGTGTGTGTGTGTGTGTCCTAGGTGTGAAACAGTGCCCCACTGCGCGCGCACACACACACACACACACACACACACACACACACACACACACACACACACACACACACATCATACATACATACTCTCACATATAAAAATAAACTAAAGTAACTGTAAACCTAAACAGTACAATTCTGAAGAGACTGATTGCTGTACCAAGTCAAAGCAGTAAATGTTAATATAATCATATCATCTGTTTATTTAATTGGGATTTTTGCGACACATACTCACCAAAAATAAGCTATCACATGATCCTCTGACTGTATACAACATTAATCCAGTGAGACAACACATCTCATGTGGATAGGGTTGGAGGGATGGACGTAACAATGCACTCAGAAAATGGTATTGATTAAAAACAGTGGGATACTGTCTCTACACAGGTCTGCGTTTTTTTCACCACACGCACTCACGCAAACACACACACCTCCACACATACAGGAGCAAGAAAGACAGCACGTTTAGAGGCACTCACACATGACGGTGAGAAAGACGTTCCCTGACGCCAGGACCACCTTCTCCCTGGTGGCCCGGTCGTAGATGCCCACATGGCACTCGTAAGGCCCGTTGTCTGAGATCCGAACCTCCGGAAGCCTGCAATGAGAGACAGAATGGATTTATTCAATGTATAATGCTGACCTTCTATCACTTTATGGTAACTCTATATAATTGCATTTAGTGAACAAAATCAAACAATCTGTATGTAGCTCTTGGTCTAAGCAACAACAGTGAGCTATAAGGATTAAATGTGTAACTATATTAATTATATTTTTTTATATATTTACATATATATTTCAAGACAGTCTTGAATCCTGTTAATTTCTTAATGTAATTTTAAGGCAATTTCAGTGCAGGCTAATTAGCTTCCAGACGAGAGGCTAGTCAACTCAAAGCAATTCACTTTACACTTTAATAGTGGTGGAGATATCGTTTCTTGAAGTCGTGAAAAAATGTGTGTCCTGAAAAAATGGGTCAAAGTTATTGAATAATCAGATGGAGGCATTCTAGAATAATCAGATGAAGACAGTTTGAAAGAGAGGTTTTCTATAGAAGAATATATTTCTGGACCATCTAGACGATGTGAAGTTTAGAGGATGGCAAAATGATTGGTTTTCGAAGTTTCCAAACCCATCATGAGGAATGTGGTGTCAGATCAGATCAGCCTGAGGGAATGACCTTTAGAGCTTTTAGACCTGAAGGTCACCAAGTCACAGAAGTTTCTTTAGTAACTTACCTGGTGGTCTGAAACCACACAGAAACCCGATTTTTCTAGACCCTGATGACTGTCCATTGACTGTTTGATATCTATCAATTACACGTAATGGCTTAATTTACTGTATCACTGAGGATAGTTGCATGAGTCACTTTTTAGACATCCCATACAAAGGTACCCCAACTATCTTTGTTTCCTCAGTAAAAACACAATTTGTAAAACCACAGTGATTTCAATGCAGGGCTGCTCAAAGCTGGCCAATGTGTGTGTTAAGACAGTTCACAGCTCAGCAGCCATGATCCCGCAGAGCTAAAGGGTACGGCGCTAAAGGAGCCATGGTCTATGAACCTCACTAAGTGATTTCAGCACCTAATGGGATCCAGAGTGCTGTTCAACGGCCTGTAGGACTTTCATTACCAGCAGGCTGTGGAGTTTACACAAACCACGGCTAACGCGATGAGATGGCCACTACAGTGCATGCCTCTGCCATGAATTCAACCTCTCTTGACCAACTCTGCCATCATAACAACTTTTATTGGTAAGCAAAGGGAGGAATTTACTTCAAGTATTTGGCTGCTGAAGGGCTTTTACACCAAATGATAATTAAAATTATATATTTTTTTCCATTGACCTTCCCCTATGTACTGAAAACATGATTTGCATTCTGTGTGGAAAATGCCGATGTGATGGTGCATTTTTATTTATTTTTCACCGGCGCGCTCTAATTCCTCTCCGCAGGTGATCGCGCTAATTAGAGAGGGCCTGTCAGTCAGTGCCTCCTAATTTCGGGTAGGAGCGATAAACATATTCTGCATTTGCCGCCACTAATCTACAGGGTAAACATCCATCTCGCAAAGGGGGGGAAATATTTACACCGCCAAAAAAAAAAAAACAACAACAACAACATGCCCAGGCAGAACAAC